>NC_091354.1:22000885-22053385 GCF_038502225.1 Cherax quadricarinatus | reverse complement strand
TACAGGTGTTTATTATGTCCAGATTAGATTTAGATTTTGCCACCGAAGTGGCTAGTTTATTGTGCACCCCATATCCATCTTGTGGACGGTAGCGCGAGAACATATGGATACACAAAAGGCCTAGGAACTAGGCCCCAAAGGGTTAACAGGAATACATATGGATTTATATCTACATATCTATAGTTCACTTATCTGTTACAAGCAAATTTAGGAAATTTGCTTAGTATATCTGGTATCTTATTTTCATTAATAAGATATCTTGACATGTCACATAGGTTATTATACTGTCTGTCTCTGTATTCCTCAATAAGTGGACAATTAAGCACATAGTGTTCAAGAGAGTGACCATATGCCTGATCACATAATTTACATTTAGTTTGATCATCATCTGTCCAGTAATCACTATTGCAGGTGTTTGTTATGTCCAGTAATCATCAGTGAGGTTCCTCGTCAAATGCTTCTTGAATCAAAATTTACTACGTTTTGGGACTTTTACGTCCAAGTGGCTGAAACAATACAAAAATTGCCAGCGCTTAGGAGAAGAAAGTTATAAATACGTATCGGTCTGTTTTAACCCATTGGTCATAATTTTCCTTTAAGTGTGGGTTATCAGTGCTGCAAAGTTTCCTTGGTTTGCTCTTTTTTTTTGCAAAAACTATGTTGATTTCCGCTTAAGTAAATAAATTCCAAAAAAATACGATCTTGCCCTTCAAAGCAAATCTTAATTTGTTTGTCTAAAACTAGTGTTAAGACGAGAGTTAAGGGCACACATTTCGTATATCTTTATATATACGTATATAAATAACCAGAGAGAGAGAGAGAGAGAGAGAGAGAGAGAGAGAGAGAGAGAGAGAGAGAGAGAGAGAGAGAGAGAATCATACAAACACCCTTGACATGGAGCACTGACACTGTCTCACTCACCTCCAAAGCAACATAAATAAGGACATCAGAAGGAAGACAGTGAAAAAACAAGGAGTGAGCTATAATTTTTTTATTATATTTATGGGTAAGCGCTGAATCCATAGGACAATACAGCAGAAAGGAGAGCAGGAATATACCGCAAGCGGCGGTGAAGGCTCGCTTCTCCGTCCATCGGGTCAGCAGCTTAACACGATAACTGAGTAGGTCAGGAGAGTAGCGCTGCCGTAGCTCCGCCCAACAGGAAGCTTTCACTTTATCGCCACCAGAAAAATTGGCGAGCATTACGGAGGCGGAGGATACAAGGATATCCGGGAGGCAACGAGCGTGGGTAAAGGAAATAGAGATACGTTAGGGTGAGGCAGGGTAGTCTGTATGGTGTGAGGAGAGGAAGGTAAAGGTGAGGCAGTGTGATAGCAGCAGGTGCTACTCATGGTGAATTGTGGTGGACAGCCATAAGATAAGATTTTGTTGGGATTTTTAAACCCGAAGGGTTAGTCACCCAGGATACTTCAAGAAAGTTAGTGTGTCATCAAGGACTGTCTTATTTACATTGTGGTCCTTTAATATTGTCGCCCAGGGTGTCACCCACACCAGTCGACTAACACCAAGATACCTACTTGCTAGGTGAACGTGGACAACAGGTATAACGAAAAAAGCCCAATGTTTCCACTCAGCCGGGGATCGAACCACGGACACTCAGTGTGTGAGGCAAGAGCATTGCCTACCAGATCAGGGGACACCTTGGAGAAGAGGGTGGTCGTGATCGAGGTAGTAGTGAAAAGTAGTGGCAGTGATGGTAGTTTTGGGTGATAATGATGGTGAGGTTATGGTGGTGGTGAGGAAGTCACTGATGAGGAGAGGTGATTGGGCTCGTAAGAGGTAATATATGGTGATAAGGGGCAAGGATTATCATTAACGGTGGTGATGGGTAGTGATGGTGATGGGTAGTGATGGTGATGGGTAGTGATGGTGATGAGTAGTGATGGTGATGAGTAGTGATGGTGATGGGTAGTGATGGTGATGGGTTGTGATGGTGATGGGTAGTGATGGTGATGGGTAGTGGTGATGGGTAGTGATGGTGATGGGGAGTGATGGTGATGGGGAGTGATCGTGGTAATAGGTAGTGGGTGGTGGTGGCGGTGGTGAGGGGTAGTAGTGGTAGTAGTGGTGAGAGGTGGTAGTATTCGTGGAAGTGAGGGACAGTGGTGATAATGTAGTGGCGGTAGTTGTGGTGATGGTGAGGGGTAGTAGTGGTGATGGTGAGGGGTAGTAGTGGTTGTAGTGCTGAGGGGTGGTAGTTGCGGTGGTGAAGGGTAGTAGTGGTGATGGTCAGGGGTAGTGGCAATATGTTGAGGGGTTAATGATGGTGAGACTTAATGGTAGAGAAGTTGAGGGGTAGTTGTGGTGATGGCTAGTGGTAGTTGTTGTGGTGATGGCCAGTGGTAGCTGCGGTAGTGATCATGGTCAGTGGTAGTTATGGTAGTCGTGAAGATAGTGATGTTGCTGGTAAATTCTCATTGCTTAACTGAACAAGCACATTCTTGTTAGGTCTGAACCTAGACTTTATCAGTTCTGCCAAATACCCTAAAGAGAATTCACAAACTTCAGAATATGTTGATCAAAAATTCTCTCAAGCATGGTGTAGGTGGTGTGTACAGGATTCCGTGCTAAGGATGCAGTCTTTCCTATGTCGGGCAGACGGGTAAATCTTTAAATATTAAAATTTCTCAATTATTAAACATTAGAATTACTGCAATTAAATGCGATAAACTTTAGTAATTTGATGGCAGGTGTGTGACTGAATATTCAAGGTCGATTAGTTTATAATTGGGGGTATTATATATGGGGGTATTATATATGTGATTATTATATGAATGCCCTGGACTGCCATACGTGTCAGGGTTCCACGAATAGAAACTAGGGTGGTGGTTGCACTTCCTGGTGAGGCTTGACCTGTGTCTGTAGAAATAAGTCTGTCTGACTTTTTTAGGTTATCCCAGGTTCTTTACACATATGCTGCTGTGCGTGATAATCTATGTAACTATTTGTGTTAACCTGAATAAACTTACTAGTATACTCACTAGGCGAGTTTGAACTAGATTTATTTTTTCTTAATTGTTGTGACTTTTCCCTAAGACAGTTTTATTCAGAATATAAAGTCTTTTATATTTCTTAAGTCCGACTTATAATATTGATAATCACTGTTTTTATTATTATTATGAAATTATTAAGGGTAACAATGATTTAAAATTTACAGAAAACCAACAAATAACTGTTCCTATGTACACTATTATTCTTCACATCAAGATAGAGTTAAACTGTCGGCATTTACATCAATATTTTTGAGAGCTTTGCGTATTTGTATTCAATTCATTGATGAAGAAATCTCCAAAATTTATGAAATTGCATACCCAAGAATCTTAATTGATAAATCTTTTAAAATTTCTAGAAATACTTTTTTACAATCCAAAAAATGACAACCATCTTTATTCAACTGAAAATATGTTGGTTCTCCCTTACCATGAAAACTTGGTTAATATACCTCCTCTTCTTAAGAATTTTAATATCAAAGTTGTATTTAAAAATCTTAATACAGTAAAAAAACTTTTGATAAAAAATTCCCCCCAAAATGCTGACGGATGTGTGTATAAGATTCCTTGTAAAATATGTGAAAAAGTTTATTATGGTCAAACTGGTAAAAATCTGGAACTAAGATTATAACAACATAAATATAGCATTAGAAGTGGACAAGATTCTAATGTTCTGTTTATTCATGTGAGAGATTTTAACCATCCAATTGATTTCGAAAAGGCTGAGAAAGTTATATCAAGCAAATCCATGGTCGACAGGAATATAATAGAATCATGCTTCATAAAAAGTAGTTTTCAAAATATGAATATTTCTTTTGGTTTATATGAATTGGATTCGTTTATAATTAATAAAATTTCGGAAGAATTTAAGGTACATTAATTTTTTTTTTGGATGGAATATAAGCTGTGTTTCACGGTTCACTGACTGCCTAAATGTATCATCATAAAGTCAGGTGTTGTTGTGGGTGGCAGCGAGGTGTAGTCTCGTCCTTATGTGCCTTCCTCTTAACCTTTTATTTTTATAGTGTCTTGATAATGTGAGAAGTCACGAAAGCGTTTGGAATTTCTCTATTTTTTTCACAGTGGTTGTTCTGCATATGCATGTTCTCATATGTCCATTCCCACGACACCATCGCCACCATTCCTCCACCATCACTATCACCACCATTATTTCAGCCATCACCTTCAACATCCACTGCCCTCACCACCACCACCACCAAATCTCCGACCCCTGCCATGTGATATGTATACATGTGAATCTATAACCAATAACAACATATGTCAATCATTCGGCGATACTTGACTGACGATATCCTGTAGAGTTGTGAAATGGAAAAATGTTCGTCAGTGCTCAGTGTCTAAAATTTGATTTTTTTCATTGGGTCTATTGTTGACTCTGCATCAGGGAAACCGATGGAGCAGTCTTAATTAAACTCACACAAGTTAGGGAGGACCAGACAGAGCAAAGTACTGTAAGAACGTAAACAATCAACATTTTAAATTCTGCTTAATTTTACTTGTTGTAAGTTTCAAATAAATCATTAATATCTTCTAGAAGGCCAAGAGGAATTGCGGAAAAGAAATTACAGAGTAGGTTTGACAGGTTTTCATCAGTGTCTCAGGTGTCCAGAAAAGTATGATCGTGCAAAATTTTTATTAAAAACATTAGCAAATCAGAGACTACAAAATACTATTATACTATGACTACTTCTAAGTAAGACAAACTTACAGAGCATGATTGAAGTCGACAAGATAAACTATTCCTCAGTTATCCAACAATTCCTGATTCCTGAGTTGTAGATGAATGGTACACAATACCGACAAAATCAAAATTAGATACGTGAGTAACATCTTTATCGTAGACGTTTAGCCATCCAGTGGCTTTATCAATATAAATTCAAGGACATGATTGGAAGACAGGTAGTATATACGGCTACTACTATATACGGCTATGTTACAGAGTACTGTTAAAAAATATTTGTATAAAATAGCGCTCCATATATAATATCATTTTTCGTGTAGTATACTGAAAGTAAACGTGTATTATTCCTTGAAAGTGAACTCGTTTTATTCCGTCACTAGAGAATTTATGTCCCAGGAGAAAAGGAGGCTTTTGTTTGGTGTTAAAAGTGCAGATTTTTTTTCAGTATAGTGATCCGAGTGATTTCCTTCACGTACCAAGGACCAACACTACTTAGGTGATTCGTTATGTGACAGCGATTGTGAATGTGGTTGCTCTTGTACATAATGTAGTGTAGATATTTATCTGCTCTCGTTCTGCAGTGGTTTCAGTAGGTTAGTAGATGACTTTCTGAACACCTGGTGGACTGAAGCCGGTGAGCTGGTGGAGGGAGGTATCACATTTACTAGTTTTAAGTCTGGAAATTTTCTATCCCGTGTTCTCCAATTTCTCCCACTGGTGTGTTTTGCATAGCCAGTTTTGCTTATTGTATATTGATATGAGACGCAGAGTTGACATTATCTAAAGTGCATGTTTATTTTGCAAGCAGAGTTGTGTGCTACTGAGCACTGATGTTTAGAAAGAGAAGCTTTCTCAGTTCTTTATAAGTATCCTTGTATATATTTCTTGTTTCATCTTTTTATATAATATGTACAGAGGTTTCCCAGTCAGCTCTTTCATTTGATGTCATATATTGAAAATGCGTCACCGTAGGTGTTTGGCCAACACGTTGTTGTAATGGTGTATTTTCATGATTATGTTTCAGAGTACAACTATGACGCGTGACTGACTCTTCTGCGTAAAACCTGATCACTTTTACGTTAAACGAGTTTCACACGACTGTGGATAAGCAATGCTCAATGTAGAGTTAAATTTTCCGTTAATAATTGTACAAGTAAATTGCATTATGACAGTGCTTGATGCAGTTGTCTTTTTTTTTTTTGAGAATTTTGTTTCCCCAGATCTAAGGTAACCCTCCCATTTTCGTTTTTTTTTTTGGTGCCTTGACTTTTTACACCCGACTGGGTTCACCTAGCTAGTGAGATCTTTGCTCTGGGGGAGGGGATATTACGGAGTACTGTAAAAAAATATTTATATAAAATAACTCTCCATATACATAATTTTTCGTGTAGTATACTGAAAGTGGACATGTATTATTCCCTGAAAGTGAACGCGTTTTATTCCTGTCAGTCAGGCAGTGGCCAGGACAGGAGCAGATGAGAGGTGTGTTTAGTTCAGTATGAGTCGGGTGGTGACGGAGGTAAAGTCATCATGTTTGGGCGGTAGTTTGAGTAGGTAATTTTGGTAAGTTTCTTACTGAATGCTATAGGTGTTTGTGTTTAAGTGCTCTCATGTTTATTTGTAAGGTCCTAGTATGCAGAGGCCTGTTTATGCGAAAGTACTGTATGGTGTTTTGCCTGCTGGTAATTAGTCTACCAGTCATGGAGCCTTCCTGATGATTTATTTTAACTCATTACTAGCAGTATGCTAGTGAGCTAATGTGAACTGGAGTGTGGTGGTTTTTTGAAGTAGATTGTAAGTTGTATATAAGTTACTATTATTAATATTTTTGTATAGGTGAGTTTTTGTCCTTCTTTCCTAATAATAATTAATATTGTTTAATATATGAGTACATGCTGGCCCAAGGTTTGCTGTGTTTTTCAGTGTAATTTTATAACCCCTAGACAACAGTGTGAGCAGCCTATAGGAAACAGGAACATTTTATTCAAGTTACGACATCAAAGTCGTAGCAGGCTACTACTCTGTACGGCTACTACTCTGTACGGCTACTACTATATACTGCTACAACTAACCTATGCCTTGGATATGACCTACTTACACTGGGGAATCCAGCCTACGAGTGACTATGCCGTCATTTGCTACCAGTCCTATTTCGCCTGTCGCCAGTATATAAGCCCCAGTCTTCTTTCATGTGCTCAGAGTGTAACGGACAAGTGAAGTAGCAGCAGCAACGATCACAGCAAGAGGCATTCTTGAGTTTCCTCAGCGCTTCTGCCTCGGCCCAAAGCTCGGGTGTGGCTGGAAAAGGATACTGTAGTGCTTGCTGCCTTTACACCTTCTGACATCGTCTGCTGCTATACAGCTGCCACGCCCTTCGAGCCCAATATGAGCGGGATTTGTGGCAGCACAAGGTGTCTAGCTAGGCCTGGGAACAGCTAGTCCCAGAAGACGAGGAGGTATTTGTACCTTCTCCCATGGCAGACATTGGTCTGAGACACTCCCTCCACAGAGAGCCAAGGCCGGGCCACCACTTGGAAAAAGCCCTGGCCGGGCGATTATACCGGCGAACCTACTATAGTAATTGCCTCTGCTTCATATTCTTCACCACTACTGTGCTCTTCACACCAGCTTCGAGGCTGAGGGACTGATTACCTTATCTTTTATATATAGTTCTTCAGCCTTCCAATCTTGTCCTTGAATTGTTATTGATAAAGCCACTGGATGGCGAAACGCCAACAATAAAGATTCCCAGATGTTGCTCATGTGTCTAATTTTAATAATCTCTTTAATAAAGTTATACAATAGGATTTCCAGAGCCTAATAACAGTAGAAATAACATCATAAATTATCGGCAGCTCCAATACTTAATGTAAGTTGTTGATTGCCACCCAAAGAAATGTCCAGAAGTTACGAAGAATTTTCTGACAAATGGCCAGAAATTAATGAAGTAGTTATACCGGAAAGTACACTAAAATTAAAAGTATGAAGCGGATCAGAGAGGCATTCTCTAGCTACTTCGCCGATTCCACTGAATCCAAGATTTTTATTAACTAATTCGGTATATTTACATATATACACAGGCACACACTAAACTTAATGGGTACTATCCTGGCCGTAAGATTCATCAGCTATTAAATATTGAAGCCGTTCAGAAGAGGAAAACTCAATTTTATTTTAACTTGATTTAACGAGGTAAAAAAAATTCAAACTATTTTAAACAAAAGTGTCAGATGTGCACTACGCTAATGATTCTCACTTTCCGCCGTCGCTGAATTCAGTAGGCACCTTTTCTGATCAAGTGAAACAAAACTGGAAGTTACCGCACCCATTCCAGAATGCTGGGAATGGGGTCAACGACTTTTGTCAGAGGACACTTATATATGTCAGTTGTTCCATGCATCTTGTCCTCGTTATCATACAACAGCGATAAAAAATAAATGAAAGTGAGCGAATGAGGTTTTCTCGTGTTTTGAGCGAAATGATAAAGAAACTGTTTCAGACTATGGAACAATGCTCTTCTCCAGACTGAGGGACTGACCACCTCAAAACTTTAAGGGTGATGGACTGATTACATCGTCTTCAAGTATCTTCTGCTTCTATCAACTTTTCTGTACTCGACTGAAGAAGCCTACTGTGTAGGCGAAACGTTTCATAATAAATATACCTAACTGTTGCATATGTGTCTTACCTAACAACCTGTCGGTATTTTATACCATTTTAATGTTCAAACTGTGGAAAATTGCATTTATCTGATTATCATTATATACATAACAGTAAATGAACATAGATAATTATTATTTATCAGTTAGACAAGTAGGAATTTGGGACATCTAGGTCGCAAAAAATGTGCCCCTTCGATATCTACCACTGTCATATCCACAAGTTGCTCTGGACCTATTAATTAAATGAAATATACATCACCAGGAATGCTGGTAAATATGTAAATTTGTGGACTGTATATTAAAATTAAAAAAAGGATTATAGTATATACACACATTTATATAACAGAAGGAGAATATATCTTAATCATAACACTCACCAATTTAACTGCAAATTAAGTTGTATCATACTCAGAAAACCTCACTGTCTATACATGAAAATAACAACTGGCCAGAGTTATAACATAACAGACTTATCTGAGGTTCCTGGAGCTGTCTTGTCCAGTCGCCTGATATCTCAAGTTATGCAGGAATGCCCATCCATCAATTTCGTCTCCTATTTGAGAGGTGTCAACCCAATTTTAACCTCTAGAGCACGAAAAATTCTTCCCATTACACTAACGTTTACTTGGCTCATTCAAACCAAAATGGCGACTGTCCATCTTTTAAAAATACACTTTTATTAAATACAATATAGGGCATCTATTTACCTATTATAAATTACCGTATTTCCGGAAAATATACAGTATTTTCCACAGAAACTTCAGAATATGAAAAAAATAAGGCAACCACTGTAAGGACTCCCTTCGGGAATACCTAAAAAAAAGTTTAGCGATAGCCGCTTATTAAATCTGGTAACAAATATTTACAGATAGCAAATAGTCAGAAGGAAGAGTAACATGCGAGGCTTCAGGTAGTGAGGCTTTGTTTTACAGGAACAATAAAACTTATAAGTATAAAGACAAAATATGCAGTAGACTCTTATTGGAACTAGGCTTTTGTCAGGGTATAGTTCTCTTAAGTCATCATGATCTGATCAAACTAAGCCCTGAGAAAAATGTATTCCAAATGAAAGTTTATTGTGTATGTGTTTTTAAAACCATACCTGTCGGAATTGTCTTCATGTAAGAAAATATTACTCACAATAAACAAGCAACTGGAGGAAAAGAGATACATATCTCGGAATTTAATACTAAATATCTAACTTGTAATACACACAAATTAAAGCTAGCTTTATATTACATTAAGTTAGATGTAAATCCGGTGGAATAAAATTGAACAAATAAACTTACATTGATAAAATCTAAAATAAATCAGAAATTTAATGAAATACATTTAACTAAGTGAATTAAATTCTTGTAAATAAAATTCAAATGACCAAAATGAGACAATTCAAAATGTACTGAACACAATGTATTAAGAAATCTCAAAAGGAAAACACTTAAGTGCTGGCGCTCTGGATACTAGGCAAAGTATTGTAAATCACTAGCAAAATGCCAGGTTTGCGGTGCAGCTGATCGTAGAAATCCATCCTGTGCCCTTCTTCCCCCCCCCCCTCCTTCCTCCTCTCTCCACTTGCTTGAACCTTGCTCTGCTTATTCCCACCGTTGCTCTCTTTACTGAATGAACGGTAAATCCGCTGTTTTAAGGAGAGGGAAGGCTTTCATACCCAATGGCAGTGACTCAACTTCTTTTCCAAGAAAGACTTCAACGGCTCTCCTCGAAAGCGGCTCAGAGCCCTCAAGTCCTTGTTGTATCCTCTTCCAGTGCTTATAACGTTCCCTTTCTTTCCCTTCTACCCTTCTTCCTACTTAGTCTTCTTCCATTTCACTTCTTTCTCTTCGCCAGCTGGGCCTCATCTCTTACCCGAAACTTGGGAAGCTCCAATCTATTTTCCAACGTCCTGTTGTCTCTCTGTATTATACCCGTAAAGTTGCCACTTCCCTCAACAATATGCAGTCAAATTTCTTGGTCTTCTGTTTGTAAATGGTCCAGGTCGGACCGAAACGTCACATGCTTCTCTCTCCTATGTGAAGGTTATTTGTGTATTGCTCCAATCACTGTACTGTGCCCTTCTCGTTCTTTACATTTATCGATATATTAATTACTAAATACATGTCCCTGAATAAACAGTAGAATGAGAGGGAACTCGAACCATGTAGCAGGCATGAACCATGTAGCAGGCATGAACCATGTAGCAGGCATGAACCATGTAGCAGGCATGAACCACCGTTCAGGTCCTCGTCCGATACTTTGTTATTCACTGACATTCTTTTATTACGTCATATCTCGGGTTCAACAACTTTCGGAATTTCTTCGGCGTCAAGAAATAAAATATACTAGTGTGTTACCTCGTCGATGGGCAGCACTAAAAAGTTTTCAGCTGAATGTTATGACCTTCAGACGTACTTGGATAAATGATTTTGCTCGTCATAAATAAGACACATGTGCAACACCTGGGCATATTTACTGGCTAATGAAGACACCCAGATGTTCCACATGTGTCACCGTCATCAAACTGTCAGTACTGTATACCACTGATTTAATAACTTATCATGCATACAAAATTTTTAACATGGACCTATAAACCTGATTTATCTCTCATCATCACTATTACGATCCAGATGGTGAGCCTTTAAGTGTTGCCGTCAAGGTCAGAGTAGGAAGCCACTAGAGCAGTTAGCCACAAGGACAGCTAGCCACTAGAGCAGCTAGACACCAAGGCAGCTAGCCATGAGGGCAGGTAGACACGAAGGCAGCTAGACACCAAGGCAGCTAGTCATGAGGGCAATTAGCCACAAGGGCAGCTGTCCACGAGGACAACTGTCCACGAGGACAGCTAAACACAAATGTAACTAGCCACCAGGGCAGCTAGCCATGAAAACAGCTTGCCACCAGGGCAGCTAGCCATGAAAACAGCTTGCCACCAGGGCAGCTAGCCACCAGAGTATTTAGCAAAACAATTGATACAGTTCTCATCAAGGTGTACATCTGTTTGTTCACTTGTGCTACAACTAGAGCAGTACATCTAGAAGTAGCCACTGACATGTCTGCTGAAACTTTTATCAAATTATTCAGAAGGTTTGTAGCCAGAAGGGCATGTCCCAGACTGATGATTTTAGATAATGCAACGAACTTTGTTGCTGGTGCTGCTTATATAAGCAAGATCTTTGACCAGCCAGAGGTACAACAGATGCTGAGCCAACGCAGTTGTCGTTGGAGATACATTCATCCTAAATCTCCATGGCACGGCGGATTTTATGAAAGAATGATCGGCATTGTAAAACATTGTTTAAGGAAGACTCTTCATCGTCAGAGAATCGACTTAGAAGAATTCCGTACAGTTGTGACTGAAATAGAAAATAGAGTCAACAACAGACCTCTAACTTATGTTACCGATGATCTGGACAATTTAGAAGTGTTAGGTCCATCTCATTTACTCCATAGCAGAAGGCTCGAACCTGTCCCTCCCATGGATGATAAAGAAATCATAGAGAACCCTACTCATTTCGAACCTGAACAACTCAGACGTAAATTCAAACACCTTAATAAAGTGATTGAACGTTGGGAGAAAATTTGGCGAGATTATCTCACCTCATTGAGAGAACACTTCTATGGAGTTGGTGTTCCTGAAAATCATAATTCCTTAAGACCTGGTGACATAGTGATTATTGACAATGATGGTCCGAGGTCTCAGTGGCTCTTGGAAAAATTGTGACCATATATCCTGATGCAAATGGAATCATCAGGACAATTGATGTTTTAAGCAAATGTGTAGTGAATAAGCGGACAATAAATAAACTAGTGCAGTTAGAATTACTACATTATCGTGCCTTGTGGCCTTAACAATTTCCTCCCATAGTAGTTTCCCTTGGTCCCTATCTAAGTTTGGGGGACGGTATATCACTCCTAAAATCAGTTTTTCATGCCCCTCTGAAAATTCTATCCAAACAGACTCTGTATGTGTTACTTCAGACTTAATACCCGTTTTTATGCAACAGTTCAAGCGATCTCGGACATACAATGCCACCCCACCCCCCCTCCCAATACTTTTATCTTCTTGGAACAATTTAAAACCCTGAATATGACATTCCGCAGGCATGTCCTGACTTTTTGAATTAAACCACGTCTCAGTTAAGGCAAATACATCAATGTTTCCTACTCTAGCAAGTAATCTCAACTCGTCCATCTTATTCCTAGCACTACGGCAATTAGCATAATAAACATTGAAAGACTCTCCTTTCTCTTTACCCTTCCTGCTCATTTCTATTTTTCTATTAAACCTATTACTGTCCTTATCACCCAAGGTCCCTGGCTTTTCAATATCTATCTCGTTCTTATTATTACTAGTTCCCCTAGAACTCGTAATATTACTACACTGGGACTTCACTGTTTTCCTGCCAAAACCCATACCACTAACTATTCCTAGTTTAAAGTCCTAACTGCTCCCTCCACTGCAGTTGCCAGTGCTCCCACCCCACACTTAGATAAGTGAACCCCATCCCTCGCATACATGTCATTTCTGCCATAGAAGAGGTCCCAGTTGTCAATGAATGTTACCGCATTTTCCTTACAGTATTTGTCCAGCCAGCAATTGACACCAATTGCCCTGGACAACCATTCATTTCCAACTCCCCTCCTTGGCAGAATACCACATATGAGAGGGTTCCCACCCTTACTTCTAATTATTTCTATTGCTGACCTATACCTGCTAATCAGGTCCTCACTCCTACGTCTGCCAACATCGTTGCCTCCAGCACTGAGACAGATAATAGGATTGCTCCCATTACCTCTCATGATGTCATCCAGACGGATAACAATATCCTCCATCCCAGCCCCAGGAAAGCAAACTCTCTGTCTCCTACTCCTGTCCTTCAAGCAGAACGCCCTATCCATATACCTAACTTGGCTATCCCCAACAACAACAATATTCGTACCTTCCTTAATGTCTTTCGTCGTGACGTTCCCAGTAGTCGACTCACATTCGTCGGGTAGCACTGAGAATGTATTGGATGTTTCCACAACAGTTTCCACGGCAGTCTCTTTCTTCTTTATCGTTTCTACCTTTCCATTCGTCTTGATCGTCAACTTCTTTCCCTGCTGTCCAGCCACTGACCAGTTTCCCTTCTTGACCTGAGGACTCAAAACAGGAGGACTACTCCGAATCTTTTTGTTTTCCTCGGTCAGTCGCCGAATTTCCATATTCGCCAACCTCAATTCTTCCTTAAGCTGTTGGTAAAGTTGCTCGATGGAGGGCATCTTGCTTCAATTCTAGAGAGCGCGCAAACAGGTCTTCACAGAGCCAAGTACACGTCAACACTGGACGACTCATACTCTCATACCTTACCAGGACGCGATGAATGTGTCTTAATTTTAGGTTCTACGAAATAATGTGATGCAAACAAAAAATATGATGTGTCACTCAGTACAGTGCAATTGAAAAAAATGTCCCCCTCAAGGAGCGACGCTCCTTGAGGGGGACTTCTGGAGAGCTTCATATTATTATAATCAAAAAGAAGCGCTAAGCGGAGAGCTTCATAGACTAAAACCTGCTACTAGGTACATAAAAGGAAGCCTGATATAAAGTTTGATTGCAATGGCACTCATGGGACTGAGTTATGGGAAAATCTGTAAACCCACAAACTTTCATAGAACTATACAGGTTATGGTACCAGAAAACCCAGGCATTTACCCCTGTGTGAATTGATAATAGTGAGCGAGAGAGCAGCGATGTTTATTGCCTTTTGCTATATTGTAATTGGTTAACTGTGATAGGCAGATAAAAATCTTTCCAATTTAACCCAACCCAGCTTACATTAAGTTAATTAGGTTAATTTATATATTAACCTATCCTGCCCTAACCATCCCTAGCTTAAGTGAGATTAGGTTAAGTTAGGTTTGACAACGCTAAGTTGTTTTTTTCGAAATCAATATGTAAAAAGACTTCAAACGCACAACAGTATAACAATAAAAAATATATCTTGCTAAGCAGCGCCAACCTATAAAATAAAAATATTAGAACACCTGTTAGCCTATAACCGGCCACCGATCATTAGTAATTATATGCACTGACTTTCATGGGGACTGAAATATAGTATAAACAAAACTCGCCTTTTTCCCCTCATCAGTTCTATGATTGACCTCATCTCTCAGACTCATCTGCTGACACGTCCACTCCTAAATATCTGAATACATTCACCTCCTCCATACTCTCTCCCTCCAGTTTGATATCCAATCTTTCATTACCTATTTTTTTGGTTAACCTCATAACCTTGTTCTTTCCTATATTCACTTTTGTCTTCTTTTACATACACTACCAACTAATCCACCAGCCTCTGCAACTTTTCTTCAGAATCTCTCAAAATCACAGTGTCATCAGCAAAGAGCAACTGTGACAACTCCCACCATGTGTGTTAGATTCTTTATCTTTTAACCCCACACCTCTTGTCAACGCACGAGCATTCACTTCTCTTACAACCTCATCTATTAATATATTGAACAGCCATAGTGACATCACATATCCGTGTCTAAGGCCTACTTTTGATGGGAAATAACCTCCCTCCTACATACTCTAACCTGACCCTCACTATCCACATAAAAACTCTTCACTGCTTTCAGTAACCTACGTCCTATTCCATACATTTGCACCATCTGCCACATTACCCCCCTATCCACCCTGTCATACTTGTGCACCTTGTGGCTTTGTTTTCATACTTCACATTATCTGATGAGTATGTCTGATCAAGCCAGAGACTGATTGTCGTTACGGAATCAGCCTAAAATCATCGGTTATTGTTGATGTAAATATCCCTGTGCATAAAAATTACATTCTGGTGAGTCTTATCATTAAGCCTTGATTAGTGAGGAAAATATTTTATTTCCAGAGTTCAAAAGAGTGTATATATGTTTTATTATGGCTTTATTATTATTGTTATTGGCAGTAATACTAATAATGTTACTTAAATATTGCGAGTCTAATATTAAAGCACCAATAAGCTTGCTTAATAAAGTATCAAAAAATTATAATTAAATGAAAATATATCAGTCAAAGAAAAGACTTGGATTGGAGTTATGTAATGCATTATAACAGTTAATAATGTAAATTCAGTACCAGACATATCACCACAAAAAGCTGCCTCTCCACCATTCACGAGAGAGGATATCTAGAATGATACTGTGGGAATCAATTACAATATTCTATGAATAAACATCGCCAACAATACAACAGAAGCAGTTATCTAGCTGGTATCCGAAGATAGATGACGTGAACCAAATGATCTCGGGATATCCAACTGAGACGTAAACATCAGAGTGGTGTTTAACTTTTTGCTCAGCTGAGATTTATAGTGTTTCCAGTGACTTTCAACAGAGAAGTTCAGGGCCGATCATCCAAGAATTGCACAGCTAAAGAGCCTACAACTTCATCGGTTCCCTTCACAGCCACTAGTGAGCATGTAGCGATTCCTGTGTCAGGGATGAATTGGTATTCGGTTAGGAATTGGCCAATTAAGATTGCTATTGGCGTTACGGGCGTAGGAATGTAATGGTAGGGAAGGGTGAGTAACGATGCAGCACAAGTAACACACTCAGGTAAGACAGACTTGTTGATAGTTACTCAGGGATCAGTCTCTCCTCATCTCGTAAGATATGTAATTCCTCTGATGTTGGAAATATATTCCAACATATGATGTTAATTTCATGTGATAAAATAACTAGATTTTGTTAAATATTTCTGAAATTATTTATTTACTATCGAAAATGCAACTCTTGGATCTGTGAAGGCTGCAACTCTTGGATCTGTGAAGACTGCAACTCTTGGATCTGTGAAGACTGCAACTCTTGGACCTGTGAAGACTGCAACTCTTGGACCTGTGAAGACTGCAACTCTTGGACCTGTGAAGACTGCAACTCTTGGACCTGTGAAGACTGCAACTCTTGGACCTGTGAAGACTGCAACTCTTGGACCTGTGAAGACTGCAACTCTTGGACCTGTGAAGACTGCAACTCTTGGACCTGTGAAGACTGCAACTCATGGACCTGTGAAGACTGCAACTCTTGGATCTGTGAAGACTGCAACTCTTGGACCTGTGAAGACTGCAACTCTTGGACCTGTGAAGACTGCAACTATTGGATCTGTGAAGACTGCAACTCTTGGATCTGTGAAGACTGCAACTCTTGGATCTGTGAAGACTGCAACTCTTGGACCTGTGAAGACTGCAACTCTTGGATCTGTGAAGACTGCAACTCTTGGACCTGTGAAGACTGCAACTCTTGGACCTGTGAAGACTGCAACTCTTGGATCTGTGAAGACTGCAACTCTTGGACCTGTGAAGACTGCAACTCTTGGACCTGTGAAGACTGCAACTCTTGGACCTGTGAAGACTGCAACTCTTGGATCTGTGAAGACTGCAACTCTTGGATCTGTGAAGACTGCAACTCTTGGACCTGTGAAGACTGCAACTCTTGGACCTGTGAAGACTGCAACTATTGGACCTGTGAAGACTGCAACTATTGGATCTGTGAAGACTGCAACTCTTGGACCTGTGAAGACTGCAACTCTTGGATCTGTGAAGACTGCAACTCTTGGACCTGTGAAGACTGCAACTCTTGGAACTGTGAAGACTGCAACTCTTGGACCTGTGAAGACTGCAACTCTTGGACCTGTGAAGACTGCAACTCTTGGATCTGTGAAGACTGCAACTCTTGGATCTGTGAAGACTGCAACTCTTGGATCTGTGAAGACTGCAACTCTTGGATCTGTGAAGACTGCAACTCTTGGACCTGTGAAGACTGCAACTATTGGACCTGTGAAGACTGCAACTCTTGGACCTGTGAAGACTGCAACTCTTGGACCTGTGATGACTGCAACTCTTGGATCTGTGAAGATTGCAACTCTTGGATCTGTGAAGACTGCAACTCTTGGACCTGTGAAGACTGCAACTATTGGACCTGTGAAGACTGCAACTCTTGGACCTGTGATGACTGCAACTCTTGGACCTGTGAAGACTGCAACTCTTGCGTGGGCCAACAGCACAAATGACCCGGGGAATCGTTACGAAAGAAATAAGCAACACTAAACATCCGGTTATCTTGTTTACTCTATTTCGTGCAGTTTCTTGAATATTTACTCTGTATAAATATACCGCAATTAGTGTCTCAAGCATATCTATGAACTCCATTAATTTTTTTTGGTTATGCAGCTTGTAAAAGAGATTTCTTAAATACAACTCCCTTAAATTAAGCAGGTTCATTTGTTCGTTCGTAGTTCACAATTTTTTTTTTTCAGTTTAGTGTACCTAAATCTTCTGTAGATAAGAAGTTTGAATAGGCAGGCACAAAAATTATTTCTCTTTGTTATTGGGGAATTCAAAAAATTAGCTGTAATTTTAGTAAAAATATTTTTGCATAGATTTTACATATAATTAAAAAATTCATATATGTTTCTGGTATAAACTGTGAAAATATTAAAGCAAGATTTTATGTTTATAAGAAATGTAAAATATTCTATATTACATGTTGATATATACAATGTAACAGTACATTATTATATTTTTTATTATTTACAAGAAAATATAAGTGATGAACTTGTGATGAATGGTTTGAAAAACCGACAAGTTGAAGATTGAGACACTTATGCAGCATATGGGAATCTTTATTCAGGAAACGTTTCGCCACACAGTGGCTTCATCAGTCCAATACAAAGAGGAAGGCGTAAGGAGAGGAGGAGAATGAGGTAATCAGTCCCTCAACCTGGAGTCGATGTGTTCAGTCCATCAATCTTGTAGAATGTACAGCATAGGGCCGTAGACGTGGCTTATATACTGTAGTGAGGTGACGTGAAGCAGATGGAGGCGGGGTCATAGTGGTACCATCCACTAGTCGAAGTAGGTCTTCGTCCAAAAGTTGAACAAGTGTTGAAGAATTCTTTGTAACAAGACCCCATGATGCTGCCGTGTCTGACAGTTGTGATGAATGGTTTTGAAAACGTTTAAGTGTCTCAGTTTTGAAAACCGACAAGTTGAAGAATTGAGACACTTAAGTGTCTCAATTCTTCAACTTGTCGGTTTTCAAAACAATTCATCACATCTTTCAGACACTGCAACGTCATGGGATCTTGGTACAAAGACTTTTTCAACGCTTGTCCAACCTTTGGACGAAGACCTACTTCGACTAGTGGATGGTACCACTATGACCCCGCCTCCTCCTGCTTCCCCTCACCTGTCTACAGTATGTGAGCCACGTCTACGGCCCTATGCTGTACTTTCTACAAGATTGATGGACTGAACACATCGACTCAAGGCTGAGGGACTGATCACCTCAAACTCCTCCTCTCCTTACACCTCTCTGATTTGTATTGGACTGATGAAGCCACTGTGTGCCGAAACGTTTCATCAATAAAGATTCCCACATCTTGCATAAGTGTCTCAATTCTTCAATTATAACAGATGCAATCATCATCAACAACTATAACAGATGCAACAATCAACAAAAAGAATCTCACTAAATCTGTCACTACCTGGAAGATGGTTCAGGGAAATACTACATAAAAACCAATATGTGAATCACATTTGTAACTTTCCTTAGACTCTCCAGACAAAAAAAAATTATGCCTTTAGGATCCACAGTAACCATTTGTGGTTCAATGTTAACCTCCTGAGGCAAAATAATTCCCGAGGTGGATGACCCCATACGACCGTGTGGTGTAAACAATGGAAAAGTAGGATTTGCTACCTGATTAATTCCGGGCCACGAGGTTCAAGTCCTGTTTTCTCATTCCCAATCTCTCTCCAGTGGAGATGTCATGTCTGAAGGTAATGTGTGTTATGAATATTATGCAGAGAATCCGTAGCTTGGAGGTTAGGAGGTGCAGGATCTCTAAAATTGATATCCGCAAGGCTGTAGAAGAATTATTAAGATAATTTGGGCATTTACAGAGGATGGGACAAACTAGAAAGACTTGGAAAGTGTGTAAATCCGAAGTGGAGGGAAGACGTGGTAGGGTTCATCCTATGAAAGGGTAGAGGAAGGAAGTAAGAAGGTTTTGTGCGCGAGGATATCAGACATCTAGCAAGCGTGTCTGAGCGTGTTAGATACGAATGAGTGGAGGCAAGTAATTTTTATGACTGGATGTGCTGTTGGAATGTTATCAAAGTAACATTTCTGATGAGATACAATGTCTGCACTCTGAAGGAAGGATGGAGTTATTTACAGTATTGCCAGGGGGCGCCGATACTGCGCCCTCTGGCAAGACAGTGATGGAGTGAGTGAATGTGAAAATGTTCGTTTTTTTTGGGCCACCCTGCCTTGGTAAGCAACGGTTGGCGCCCAGCTAACACTAGACGTTTTGGTTGGTCGATGTATGCAGGGCATGGGATGAAAAGCTTAAAGTCACCTGCCTGAAAGCTAGCTGCCTTGGATCATAACGTCTAGCACTAGCTGGGCGCCAAGGTATTGAACCAGTGTGGTACAGTGGTAGTGCACTGCGTACCTTGTTTCAATGTGCGTAGGTTCGAATCTCCTTCGACCTGAGATTAATGTTTGTAATTAATTTATATATATATATATATATATATATATATATATATATATATATATATATATATATATATATATATATATATATGTATGTGTGTGTGTGTGTGTGTGTGTGTGGTGAAGTTGCGGGAGTCTGCTGGTAGAATGAAAGGGGGTAACGCGGCTGGAATTGATGGGATCAAAGCAGAAATGTTAAAAGCAGGTGAGGATATAGTTTTGGAGTGGCTGGTGCTTTTATTCAATAATTCTATGAAAACGGGAAAAGTGTCTAGGGATTGGCAGAGAGCGTGCATCGATAGTTTGTATAAAGGCAAAGGGGGCAAAAGAGACTAAGAATTGTAGGGAAATAAACTTGTTGAGAATACCGGGTAAAGTGTGTGGAAGGTATTATCGAAAGAATTAAGGGTGAGACAGAGCAGGATCGCAGATGAACAAGGAGGCTTTAAGAAAGGTAGGGGATGTGTAGACCAAGTGTTAGCAGTGAAGTGTATAGGTGAAAAGTATTTACATATGAGTTAGAGAGTTTTTGTTGCCTTTATGGATTGGAAATCGTATATAATAGGATGGACAGGGAAGCAATATGGCAGATGTTGCAATATGGAATAAAAAGGTAGTAGGTCATTGAAAGTAATTAAGACTTATGAGGATAGTGAAGCTCAGGTTAGAGTATATAGGAGAGAGGCAGATTATTTTCCAGATAAAGCAGGACTTAGACAGGGATGTGTGATGTCCCTTTTATTGTTTAATATATTTATAGATGAGGTGTTGCGGAGAGGCGAAAGACTGAAAGATAAAGAATCTAATACAAAGTCTCAGTTATTTTTTGCCTATGACAGCACTTTTATGAGATTCTAAAGAAAAGTTGCAAAGGTTTGTGGACGAATGTAGAAGAATATGTAAAAGAACGAAAAGAGCAAGGTGACGAGTTTAACCCCCCCAAAAAATATTATGAATTGAAATATTGGATACCAAATTTGAAGGGAAGGGGAGTTTGGAGGAAGTGAATGTGTTTAGATATTTGGAAGTGAGCTTGTCTGCAGATGGGTCAGTGAAAGACGACGTGAACCATAGAGTAGACGAAGGGAAAATGGTTAGTGATGCACTTAGTCTCCTGTAGAGAAAAGGAATGTTATCCATAGAGGCACGAAGGGGAATGAATGAGCAATAGTGTTACCAACCGTCACATATGTTGTGAAGCATGGGTTTAAAAATGCTGCAGCAAGAAGGAACCTGGAGGCAATAATGATGTTGTGAGTGAGGGCAAAGTGTGGTATGAACATCATGCGGGGTTACTAAATGTGTTATCCACAGGACTGAAGAAAGGTTGTGGTGGGAGTTATGACGTACAGATGAAACAAAATGGGATCACTTGGAGGGTACATATATCTGCAGTGGAGGGAATGCAGGGTAGACGACGTCCTAGGGAAGGTTGGAGGAGGGGCAATGGAGGTTTTGCCTGTGAGGGGGATGTGAGGGTGTTATGTAGGAAAGATGGGAGGTAAGTAGTTTTTATGACATGTCGTGCTGTTGTATAGTAGTATAGGGGCGCATCTGGCAAAACAATGATCCAGTGAAATTGTCAAAGACGGCATATATATATATATATATATATATATATATATATATATATATATATATATATATATATATATATATATATATATATATATATATATATATAGGGGTAGCAGTAATGTTAAATGATCAGTTATGGAAGGAGAAAAGAGAATATGAATGTGTAAATTCAAGAATTATGTGGATTAAAGTAAAGGTTGGATGCGAGAAGTGGGTCATAATAAGCGTGTATGCACCTGGAGAAGAGAGGAATGCAGAGGAGAGAGAGAGATTTTGGGAGATGTTAAGTGAATGTATAGGAGCCTTTGAACCAAGTGAGAGAGTAATTGTGGTAGGGGACTTGAATGCTAAAGTAGGAGAAACTTTTAGAGAGGGTGTGGTAGGTAAGTTTGGGGTGCCAGGTGTAAATGATAATGGGAGCTCTTTGATTGAACTTTGTATAGAAAGGGGTTTAGTTATAGGTAATACATATTTTAAGAAAAAGAGGATAAATAAGTATACACGATATGATGTAGGGCGAAATGACAGTAGTTTGTTGGATTATGTATTGGTAGATAAAAGACTGTTGAGTAGACTTCAGGATGTACATGTTTATAGAGGGGCCACAGATATATCAGATCACTTTCTAGTTGTAGCTACACTGAGAGTAAAAGGTAGATGGGATACAAGGAGAATAGAAGCATCAGGGAAGAGAGAGGTGAAGGTTTATAAACTAAAAGAGGAGGCAGTTAGGGTAAGATATAAACAGCTATTGGAGGATAGATGGGCTAATGAGAGCATAGGCAATGGGGTTGAAGAGGTATGGGGTAGGTTTAAAAATGTAGTGTTAGAGTGTTCAGCAGAAGTTTGTGGTTACAGGAAAGTGGGTGCAGGAGGGAAGAGGAGCGATTGGTGGAATGATGATGTAAAGAGAGTAGTAAGGGAGAAAAAGTTAGCATATGAGAAGTTTTTACAAAGTAGAAGTGATGCAAGGAGGGAAGAGTATATGGAGAAAAAGAGAGAAGTTAAGAGAGTGGTGAAGCAATGTAAACAGAGAGCAAATGAGAGAGTGGGTGAGATGTTATCAACAAATTTTGTTGAAAATAAGAAAAAGTTTTGGAGTGAGATTAACAAGTTAAGAAAGCCTAGAGAACAAATGGATTTGTCAGTTAAAAATAGGAGAGGAGAGTTATTAAATGGAGAGTTAGAGGTATTGGGAAGATGGAAGGAATATTTTGAGGAATTGTTAAATGTTGATGAAGATAGGGAAGCTGTGATTTCGTGTATAGGGCAAGGAGGAATAACATCTTGTAGGAGTGAGGAAGAGCCAGTTGTGAGTGTGGGGGAAGTTCGTGAGGCAGTAGGTAAAATGAAAGGGGGTAAGGCAGCCGGGATTGATGGGATAAAGATAGAAATGTTAAAAGCAGGTGGGGATATAGTTTTGGAGTGGTTGGTGCAATTATTTAATAAATGTATGGAAGAGGGTAAGGTACCTAGGGATTGGCAGAGAGCATGCATAGTTCCTTTGTATAAAGGCAAAGGGGATAAAAGAGAGTGCAAAAATTATAGGGGGATAAGTCTGTTGAGTGTACCTGGTAAAGTGTATGGTAGAGTTAAAATTGAAAGAATTAAGAGTAAGACGGAGAATAGGATAGCAGATGAACAAGGAGGCTTTAGGAAAGGTAGGGGGTGTGTGGACCAGGTGTTTACAGTGAAACATATAAGTGAACAGTATTTAGATAAGGCTAAAGAGGTCTTTGTGGCATTTATGGATTTGGAAAAGGCGTATGACAGGGTGGATAGGGGGGCAATGTGGCAGATGTTGCAAGTGTATGGTGTAGGAGGTAGGTTACTGAAAGCAGTGAAGAGTTTTTACGAGGATAGTGAGGCTCAAGTTAGAGTATGTAGGAAAGAGGGAAATTTTTTCCCAGTAAAAGTAGGCCTTAGACAAGGATGTGTGATGTCACCGTGGTTGTTTAATATATTTATAGATGGGGTTGTAAGAGAAGTAAATGCGAGGGTCTTGGCAAGAGGCGTGGAGTTAAAAGATAAAGAATCACACACAAAGTGGGAGTTGTCACAGCTGCTCTTTGCTGATGACACTGTGCTCTTGGGAGATTCTGAAGAGAAGTTGCAGAGATTGGTGGATGAATTTGGTAGGGTGTGCAAAAGAAGAAAATTAAAGGTGAATACAGGAAAGAGTAAGGTTATGAGGATAACAAAAAGATTAGGTGATGAAAGATTGAATATCAGATTGGAGGGAGAGAGTATGGAGGAGGTGAACGTATTCAGATATTTGGGAGTGGACGTGTCAGCGGATGGGTCTATGAAAGATGAGGTGAATCATAGAATTGATGAGGGAAAAAGAGTGAGTGGTGCACTTAGGAGTCTGTGGAGACAAAGAACTTTGTCCTTGGAGGCAAAGAGGGGAATGTATGAGAGTATAGTTTTACCAACGCTCTTATATGGGTGTGAAGCGTGGGTGATGAATGTTGCAGCGAGGAGAAGGCTGGAGGCAGTGGAGATGTCATGTCTGAGGGCAATGTGTGGTGTGAATATAATGCAGAGAATTCGTAGTTTGGAAGTTAGGAGGAGGTGCGGGATTACCAAAACTGTTGTCCAGAGGGCTGAGGAAGGGTTGTTGAGGTGGTTCGGACATGTAGAGAGAATGGAGCGAAACAGAATGACTTCAAGAGTGTATCAGTCTGTAGTGGAAGGAAGGCGGGGTAGGGGTCGGCCTAGGAAGGGTTGGAGGGAGGGGGTAAAGGAGGTTTTGTGTGCGAGGGGCTTGGACTTCCAGCAGGCATGCGTGAGCGTGTTTGATAGGAGTGAATGGAGACAAATGGTTTTTAATACTTGACGTGCTGTTGGAGTGTGAGCAAAGTAACATTTATGAAGGGATTCAGGGAAACCGGCAGGCCGGACTTGAGTCCTGGAGATGGGAAGTACAGTGCCTGCACTCTGAAGGAGGGGAGTTAATGTTGCAGTTTAAAAACTGTAGTGTAAAGCACCCTTCTGGCAAGACAGTGATGGAGTGAATGATGGTGAAAGTTTTTCTTTTTCGGGCCACCCTGCCTTGGTGGGAATCGGCCGGTGTGATAATAAAAAATAAAAATATATATATATATATATATATATATATATATATATATATATATATCGTGCCGAACATGTAAAACTGGTCAATTAGCACGAACTCATTTAAAATTAAGTCCTTTCTAAAATTTTCTCTTATACGTTTAAAGATATATTTTTTTCACTAATGTTAATGTAAAAAAATTTTAATTTTGCACCAAAAGAATCTTAGAAAACTTACCTAACCTTATTATAAGAACAATTTACTTTAGCCTAATCCAACTAAATATGTATATTTTAGATACGTTTACAATAATTTAATTCTAAACAAACGCAGTGAAATATATCTTTTTCGTTAGGTTCAGAAAAAAATTGACGAAATTATTGCATACACAAATTTTCACTTGTCCTATATGGCAAGATGAGCGTTGCTATTTAAGCCAAGATCGTAAGTGCTGCCTATTCGACTATTGGCAGAAAGGTGGGCTAGTGCAAAGATGAGTAGTGGGGGGGTTGAAGAGGGTTGGAATAGTTTTAAAAATGCAGTATTAGAATGTGGGGCAGAAGTTTGTGGTTATAGGAGGGTGGGGGCAGGAGGAAAGAGGAGTGATTGGTGGAATGATGAAGTAAAGGGTGTGATAAAAGAGAAAAAGGTAGCTTACGAGAGGTTTTTACAAAGCAGAAGTGTTATAAGAAGAGCAGAATATATGGAGAGTAAAAGAAAGGTGAAGAGAGTGGTGAGAGAGTGCAAAAGGAGAGCAGATGAAAGAGTGGGAGAGGCACTGTCAAGAAATTTTAATGAAAATAAGAAAAAATTTTGGAGCGAGTTAAACAAGTTAAGAAAGCCTAGGGAAAGTATGGATTTGTCAGTTAAAAACAGAGTAGGGGAGTTAGTAGATGGGGAGAGGGAGGTATTAGGTAGATGGCGAGAATATTTTGAGGAACTTTTAAATGTTAAGGAAGAAAGGGAGGCGGTAATTTCATGCATTGGCCAGGGAGGTATACCATCTTTTAGGAGTGAAGAAGAGCAGAATGTAAGTGTGGTGGAGGTACATGAGGCATTACGTAGAATGAAAGGGGGTAAAGCAGCTGGAACTGATGGGATCATGACAGAAATGTTAAAAGCAGGGGGGGATATAGTGTTGGAGTGGTTGGTACTTTTGTTTAATAAATGTATGAAAGAGGGGAAGGTACCTAGGGATTGGCGGAGAGCATGTATAGTCCCTTTATATAAAGGGAAAGGGGACAAAAGAGATTGTAAAAATTATAGAGGAATAAGTTTACTGAGTATACCAGGAAAAGTATACGGTAGGGTTATAATTGAAAGAATTAGAGGTAAGACAGAATGTAGAATTGCGGACGAGCAAGGAGGCTTCAGAGTGGGTAGGGGATGTGTAGATCAAGTGTTTACATTGAAGCATATATGTGAACAGTATTTAGATAAAAGTAGGGAAGTTTTTATTGCATTTATGGATTTAGAAAAGGCATATGATAGAGTGGATAGAGGAGCAATGTGGCAGATGTTGCAAGTATATGGAATAGGTGGTAAGTTACTAAATGCTGTAAAGAGCTTTTATGAGGATAGTGAGGCTCAGGTTAGAGTGTGTAGAAGAGAGGGAGAATACTTCCCGGTAAAAGTAGGTCTTAGACAGGGATGTGTAATGTCACCATGGTTGTTTAATATATTTATAGATGGGGTTGTAAAAGAAGTAAATGCTAGGGTGTTCGGGAGAGGGGTGGGACTAAATTATGGGGAATCAAATTCAAAATGGGAATTGACACAGTTACTTTTTGCTGATGATACTGTGCTTATGGGAGATTCTAAAGAAAAATTACAAAGGTTAGTGGATGAGTTTGAGAATGTGTGTAAAGGTAGAAAGTTGAAAGTGAACATAGAAAAGAGTAAGGTGATGAGGGTATCAAATGATTTAGATAAAGAAAAATTGGATATCAAATTGGGGAGGAGGAGTATGGAAGAAGTGAATGTTTTCAGATACTTGGGAGTTGACGTGTCGGCGGATGGATTTATGAAGGATGAGGTTAATCATAGAATTGATGAGGGAAAAAAGGTGAGTGGTGCGTTGAGGTATATGTGGAGTCAAAAAACGTTATCTATGGAGGCAAAGAAGGGAATGTATGAAAGTATAGTAGTACCAACACTCTTATATGGATGTGAAGCTTGGGTGGTAAATGCAGCAGCGAGGAGACGGTTGGAGGCAGTGGAGATGTCCTGTCTAAGGGCAATGTGTGGTGTAAATATTATGCAGAAAACTCGGAGTGTGGAAATTAGGAGAAGGTGTGGAGTTAATAAAAGCATTAGTCAGAGGGCAGAAGAGGGGTTGTTGAGGTGGTTTGGTCATTTAGAGAGAATGGATCAAAGTAGAATGACATGGAAAGCATATAAATCTATAGGGGAAAGAAAGAGGGGTAGGGGTCGTCCTCGAAAGGGTTGGAAAGAGGGGGTAAAGGAGGTTTTGTGGGTGAGGGGCTTGGACTTCCAGCAAGCGTGCATGAGCGTGTTAGATAGGAGTGAATGGAGACGAATGATACTTGGGACCTGACGATCTGTTGGAGTGTGAGCAGGGTAATATTTAGTGAAGGGATTCAGGGAAACCGGTTATTTTCATATAGTCGGACTTGAGTCCTGGAAATGGGAAGTACAATGCCTGCACTTTAAAGGAGGGGTTTGGGATATTGGCAGATTGGAGGGATATGTTGTGTATCTCTATACGTATATGCTTCTAAACTGTTGTATTCTGAGCACCTCTGCAAAAGCAGTGATAATGTGTGAGTGTGGTGAAAGTGTTGAATGATGATGAAAGTATTTTCTTTTTGGGGATTTTCTTTCTTTTTTTTGGGGTCACCCTGCCTCGGTGGGAGACGGCCGACTTGTTGGAAAATATATATATATATATATATATATATATATATATATATATATATATATATATATATATATATATATATATATATATGTAGGTGAAACTGGTCAATTAGTAAAAACTCATTTAAAATTATGTCATAACTAAAATTTTCTCTTATAGGTTTAAAGACATATTTTTCTCGTTTAATGTAAAAGTTGATATTTACATGGTTTATAGTATTTAACATCAAATCTAATTAATTATAAGTAACAATTATAATTAATTATAAGTAACAATTATAATTAATTATAAGTAACAATTATAATTAATTATAAGTAACAATTATAATTAATTATAAGTAACAATTATAATTAATTATAAGTAACAATTATAATTAATTATAAGTAACAATTATAATTAATTATAAGTAACTACTGTTACTAAGGTCTACTACTAAGGTCTGCTGTTAAAGGTCTACTACTAAGGTCTGCTGTTAAAGGTCTACTACTAAGGTCTGCCTTTCCATTGGGATCTCCCTCAAGCCTGCTAATCAAGTCCTGTGTAAATTATTCTTAACTTCACCTTATATACGTATATATAATGTATATATACTTTACATACATTAATCCCCAGGATTGTGTGGGTAAATCTCGAAGTTATTCCATGTCATATTTATAATTTGTATTTTCATATTAAGTTACTGGAGAACATTGATATTTTATTGACTAATATAAAAACATATTCAAGTTACTGTAAAACAGAATCAGATATTTATGTGGTACCAGTTATGATGGGATGTTTGTACTGTTGGAAAGTTTGCCTCATTCATAAATACGAAAAACAATTAACTTACGGGTTTCAATTCATCCCTCTGTGCATAGGTCTATATTAATATAAAACTGATGTGTACATAGTTTAGAGAATCCAAGAACTGATAAATTAGACACTTGTACAACACTTTGGTATCTATATTGTGGAAACGTTTCGCCACACAGTGGCTTCATCAGTCCAGTACAAAGAAGAATGGTTGAAAATCAAAAGGTGTTTGAGGTAATCAGTCCCTCAGCCTGGAGTCGATGTTATCAGCCCATCAGTCGGTACATGCGTGGTATAAGCACGAAGATAGGTCTTACATATTGTAAACAGGTGAGGTGAAGCAGTCGTAGATGAAGTTACTTATAGGTTAGGCAGCGTAGAATTAACTCCCTGTATCAAGATCCCAAGCTGTTGTTCTGACAGGAATGTAGATAACTGATTCAAACAACTGACAGGTTGATATCTATACACCTGTCAGACACAGCAACATCTTGTGATGTTGATACAGGAAGTTTACGCTTGCCTAATATATAGGCGAGTGTTGTAAGCACTCTTTATACAGGAACCTTCGGTTTCCTACCTCGGGATACCTAACTGGAATTATGTGCCATAAATAGGACCCCCGAGAATCTCTGGGTAGAAAATGTATGTTTTTGTTTCTCTCTTTGTCTCCGGTTCACTATTCCTCACTATCTCCGTTATTCCGTATTCCTCTGTCTCTTTCGTTATTTCAGTTCTCTTTATCTCTCTCTTCCTTTCTCACTCTATCGTTTTCTTTAACTCTGTTCAACCACTGGCCAACAATAAGGCTCTTTCTGCCATCCTCGCTCAGTCCCGCTTTTTTATCGCCCTCCCTCTCTATCTTCCTTTGTCTCTTTACTACTATTCCTTCCTCTCTGTCTCCCTCCCTCCCTCCCTCCATGTAACACTCTCCCTCCTTCTCCAAATTCTCTCTCACTTCGTCTCTCACCGTCTTCGCCTCTCACTAATGATTTCATCCATTCTTAACTTCCATTACTCCATCAAATAAAGAAAAAAAATGGCACCATAGTCGCTATGCAACTTGAGTTTCCTGATACAATGTTTCAGTTTTTTTGAGAATTTTGATCTAAGTTCAAATTTCTAGGTTCTTTTATCTTATTTCTAAACTGTGCATAAGGTATTCAAGCATAATTTTCTTTAAAGTGAGATTTTGTTAGTTCTGGAGGAGCTTAATGTAGTTAATATTATGTAAATTCTGAGACGGTGCTTTCACGTCGATAATTTATAGTTACAGAATAGCGGGGAAGCGGTAAACACGTAGGGATCATACAGCCACTGAGGAAGGAGAATTAATCAAGTTTCATCGAGGGAGAGGAAGGAAGATCCAGTTCTTGGGCCTAAAGTCCTTCACATTAATTAAGGTCCCTACTTTAAAGGAATATTCCTTTAAAAGTAATATTCCTTTTAAAGGAATATTAAGGTAGCTCGGATGGAACCACAGTCACAACGAGCGTCAGTGGTTCTATCCCCGGTATGTGTGGAAACACTGTGCGTGTTTCCTTAAGACACCTGCTGCCCCTTTTGACTTAGCAGTAATTAGGTACCTGGGTGTTAGTCGACTGGTGTGGGCCGCATCCTGGGACAAAATTAACCTAAGTTCCCCGAGAAGCTCTGCACAAGTCTTTCTATATAGTATGTCACTGATGCCAGCTATGGTCTGTATAAGTTGTATCACGCGCTTGTGAAAATAAACATTATTATTATTAAGTTAAGCAACAAAAGATATAATTAGTCTTTTTTTATCTTTGTCTCTAGTGGCATTTATCTGCATTGTTTCTAGTCTTTCTTTCCTTGTTCAGAACCTACATGTTGAGCGTTCTATATGCCGGCATTTTATTCCAGTTTTTTTTTTTTTTTTTTACCCCTTTTCGCTCATTTAATCTTCTCCACACTCACCCCATCCCTCACCAGTCCACAACATCCAATTCTTCTCAATTCCTCTACAACCATTTACAGTTTTCAGTTTCCAATCAATCTCTCTCTCTCTCTCTCTCTCTCTCTCTCTCTCTCTCTCTCTCTCTCTCTCTCTCTCTCTCTCTCTCTCTCTCTCTCTCTCTCCTTTCATTACTTCTCCCTCCGGATCTTTATTCAGCTTGTCCGGACTTCATGTTTTTCTCATTCCCTCGCTCGACTCCCTGTTTCATTTTCTGACCAATCAATGTCATCCTTTGTAACTTGCACAGGTGTTTTTCTTCTCTCCCTCTCTTCCTATCTTCTTCCATCTACCTCAGCAGTATATATATATATATATATATATATATATATATATATATATATATATATATATATATACTGTATTTCAGCTAGTAACAGTACATCGTTGGTATATATAAATTATATTTTGGATAAATGATAAAGGAAAGTATTCGTAAGTAGCGCCGCGACACTGTCACTCTGACACTATTGGATTACCCTTCGTGGAGGGAGGGAAGACTTGGGTCGCCTCTGTGACGAGAGGCTGCCAGCGAGAGATTGATTTATAAAGTAACGGAGAGGGGAGCAGAGGAAGACTTCTAGCTGAGGGAAGTGTGTGCTTGTGGAAAGGAGAGAGAGAGAGAGAGAGAGAGAGAGAGAGAGAGAGAGAGAGAGAGAGAGAGAGAGAGAGAGAGAGAGAGAGAGAGAGAGGGAGGGAGGGAGGGAGGGAGAGAGAGAGAGAGAGAGAGAGAGAGAGAGAGAGAGAGAGAGAGAGAGAGAGAGAGAGAGAGAGCGCAGGAGCTTAGACTTGAAGAATTGAGGTTAGACTTCGTGAAACTTTTTTTTTTTTAATATATAATACAGGTAATTTTGAGTTTAAGTGCTCTCGTGTTTACCTACAAGGCCCTAGTGTGCAGAGGCCTGTTTAAGTTTTGGGAGAGTACTTATGTGGTGTTTTTGCCTGCTGGTAAACATACCGGCAGAAAGGGGGGCGGGGGTGTCATGGAGCCTTCCTGCTTATAAAAATTCATATATTTTATTTTACTCAGTAGTAGCAGTGTGCTAGTGAGGTAATGTGAGTACTGGGTAAAGGTGAACTGGAGTGTAGTGATGTTGGTTGTAGTAGTGTAGATTGTAGGTTGTGTATGTTACTTTAATATTAGTATATTATATAACTGTATATGTGAGATTTTGTGTCCTTCCTTATAATATATTGATCATTTCAGTTAATATTCCATAATTTGTATGAAGATAGATGCTGGCCCTAGAGTAGTTTCTTTTTCAGTGTTAAAGAATTTAAATGCCCCTAGACTTTGCAAGTCCTTTACCCTTTAGGAGCCACGACTTTTGTTTACGTTACGCAGCCAAAAGAAAAAAAAGTAACACTGCGCAATGCAAAAAATATGTCCCCGCATTCCATAACTCCAGTCCCCTGCGCATCAATGCTCGCGAATAGAATAATGCAGAGTGCAGCAGAAGTTGAAAACGCAGTTAAGTATTAACACTGGAGATTGGAAAGCAGTCAGAAGTGGCATTCGCAAATTATTTCATGGCAAGTAATGAAATTTCTCTAAGAAAAATGGTAAATTAAGACAGCAAATAGACAAGGACGTTAGACTCAGAAGCACTGAAGCTAATCAGATGCGGCACTCAGATATGGAAGCGTCTAAGCTAACCAGATGCGGCACTCAGATATTATCGCATCAATATCAGTACGAACTTTTATTTTCCAGTTTCTTCCAAAAACAGCAAAGTGGAACTCGCATTGGGCAAACATCTAAGTAAGACTGACCAGCTTTTAAGAAATTAAATACAGTAAGTAAATAATTCAGTAAGTTTTATTTAAGCTAGTGTACATAACAAAAATTAACAATGGCTTTGAGGGCACACATATTTACAAGAGAACATTAAGTTGATTTAACTAGGAAAGCCAAATGAAGTCAAACACTGACTTTTTTCTCCTCAGGAGAGTATTTCCTTCAGGGGAAACTTGCCAGAAGACGCATTTCCAAAAAATCCACAGAATCCAACAATATTTGTGTCAACACAGCCTTAACCAGTGAAATGCTCCGTTACATTTCATACGATTTATGGGCCGTTGATGACTGATGCCGCTCACAACTGATATACTTTAATCAGAGGAAAGTACTAAGCCCGTAGCGGTCATTTTCGCGCATATGGAAAGTGAGGCATTTAAGTTCGATCCAAACTAGGGGGATATAAGTCTAATTCCTTGTATCAAGAGCTCACCAGCATCTAGGAAAAAATAATGCAAAAGGTAAACTAATAGTAAACCATTGCAAAAAGGCGTCTACACATTCCATTAAATATACCAACCTTCTTCTAAGCAGGATACACCAGTGTTGAAATTTTAAAGCCAATCAAAAGGGCCTCTCTCCACCTATCTCACGGAAAGAAAATTTTGGAATGGCCCATGTAGCATTGTGCTGATGGTACAAAATTCTTGGCCAAAATTCATTACACATACATTGAAAATTTGAAGTCGATCGAATAAGGGGTTCTCGAGTAATAAACGGAAAATTGAGAAAAAGCAATCGAAAACGGGAAATAATTTGCTTAATAAAAGTGGCAAATTGAAATCTACAAAACTCAAAGTGAGTGACAAGCTGAAGTTTACTGTGTCCTCGTATTATTTATCTTTTTATGAACGTGTAAAGAGCTTCCGAAGTTATTCCAGCCATTCTGAGATTGTCACTGAGCACGTGAGCACACCAGATGTTCCAAGAATTTGGTCCTCGTTACTATACACAAATATTGATAATTAGAAACTTGTTTTCGAGTTACGAGAGAAATAAAAGAATGAAAAAAAAAAGGCAGTCTCTTAAATGTGCCCATTCTGGAATATCTATATATCTCAACATGTGGAATATGTGATCATTATCCTCTAGACCTGAACAATAGAAAAACAGGCTTAGAAAAAGCCGTTCTAATCTGGCGGCGAGGGAAGCATTTCTGTCTGGTTATAAGAGAGGGAAAGATGGTGTCTCCAGCAGTTCTAGCGCTGAACTACCCATTCAGGTTTGGATCCTCTTGACGGGTATGTTCCAGCATTCTTCTGGTAGCATATTGTTGGTGGGTCTGGGCGGGTACGTCCCCCAGCCTCCTTGTATTAACTTCTTGTTGACTGTCTTGCATGTTGATAGTTATTCTCACCTGATAATTTATTGATGATTTTATTCCGCTTTTTTCAACCTTTTCAGGTTATTGAAACTTATAAAAAAAGTTAATTGTTGTTGATACACACACAACTAGTTTCCTTTTCTTGTTCCTAACAGTGCCATTCCTCACTTCACTAGTTTACTTGTTATTTTCCTGTACCTAAATGTATTGTCTACTCTCTCCTGTGCTTTTTGCAACACACACATACACACAGAGGCGGGGCCAGGAGCTGTGAATCGACCCCTGCAACCACAACTAGGTGAGTACACACACACACACACACACACACACAGGAACCATACATAGTTTTAAGACGAGGCATGATAAAGTTCATGGAGCAGGGAAAGAGAGGACGTAGTAGCGATCATTGAAGAGGCGGGGCCAGGAGCTATGTATCGACCCCTGCAACCACAAATAGGTGAGTACACACACACACGTACACGTACACACACACACACACACACACCTCCCTTCCGAAGGATACATTACACAGGAAAAAACAGCAAAGAGAGGAGGCAGTTCCAGTTATTGTATGGCGCTCAACCATGTTGGCTTCAAACAAGTGAAGATCAAAATGACTGGAAGCAACAAACAAGTCAACCAAATTACATGAATTAAGGAAGATGGTCAGTAAGACAGACTTATTTGGCTTTTACCCAGAGGGAATCAACTTTATGTACCAGAACTATTTAGCAGAAGTATGCGAGAGAAGGGAAAACAGGAGACTAGGAATGGAAAATATTAGGTCTAACATCTCCAAGCGGTGAAAAAGGATATAACCAGATAGTATTGGAAGGTCAAAGGAAATTTATACCAAACAGATACACAGAAGCTGTAGTGAAGTTAGCTAAAAGAGAAGACGATGATCTTGACGCTAAAGGAACCACTGGTAAATGCATTTCGGTCGCTGTGCGAACCGAGGAGGGCATCCCCGTGGTGTGTAACCCCAGCCCCATGTACGTCTGTACATGCGATTGCAATAGTAGAGAATGCAGCATATAGTGATATTACAGTTTAAAATTAGCATGAAATATTTAAAGGAATCGGAAAACAATATTAAACTATCTTCAATAAAAGTGGAAAATGAGAATATACACTACCCAACTCTAATTCAAACCTTGCAGAGAGACTAAAGAAAGCAATGTCATAAAGTACACAAGCACACTAAGTTTGAAGCCTCTGAGAGGTTGCATTTTCAACTTATCAATACTGAAGGACTGAAACTAATCAGATATAACAATTGGAAATTATCCCATGAAAAGTGTTATTTAATTTTTCCGGTTACTAAAGAAAATCTGGGACCTTTTTTTTTAAGTAAATAAGTACTTAAGTAAATTGTAAGTTTAGTGTATATAAAATGCAAATATTTAATAATTATCTTTAGGAGACACACATGTTATAGACGCATAAAAGAATATTTATTTGATTAACCTAAGATAGCCAGATAAAATGACTAATTTCTGATCAGAGGAGATCTCTTATTTCACAGCAACCAATTTAAATAACACTACTGACACATGATAACTTAACCTAACGTCAGATCACTTCATTGGATGATAAATCAGCACTGAAAGTTTCAAGCTTACCAGAAGAAAAAAATTTTTAGGTACTAAGCAGAATTCAACAAATCTGTGGCGACAGTCTAAACCCATGATACATTCCATACATTTAATACGATGCATCAGTCATTTAAACAGCACGTAAGTTCTCCCGTCTTCCAATAACATGCTCATTTTTTCCACTATAACCTACCTTGTCCATAATTACTATTGCATTTTCTTTGTTTCGTAAGAGTAGGTCTGGGATGTTTCCTTAATTCATGGAATAACTTAACAAATCTTTAAGGACAATTTTCAAAAAGAAATTGAAGGCGATCAGACGAGCCATTCTCCAGTTATGGCACTGATTCGAACGATTCCAAGTTTTAACAAATTTGCCGTCACACAAACTAAACTTAACAGTACAATCATCTTCAAGATACATCAGCCCTTAAATTCTGACGATGTTCAGAGAAAGTAGACTAAAATTATTGACCCGGTAGAGGGTTAACGGGAATATATTTTTCTCACTTTTTCACATGCAGTTGTCAAATGGTTACCTACACATTTTAATTTCATTCTCCTCCGTTTTCAATTTTTTGTCACCAATTTTTTGAACGTTCGAATGTATGCCACAGAGGATTTCGAAACTATCCAAGCCGTTCCACGAGGCTGCAAATGGTTTCAACAACTTTGGTTATTGTGCATGAGACAAGGCCAGTTGTTCCACGAATTTGATCCTTGTTGCTGTACACAAGTGTTGAAAATTTGAAACCGATTAGACGATGCATTCTCAAATTACGAGAAAAATAAAATATAAAAACTCGAGAAACAAAATGAGGTAACCTTCTCATGGTAGTCCTTTGGAAATTCCTAACTAAGAAGGAAAGAAAGGAATAAGAACACAAGGGTAAGAAAAACACTGCTGCAGCTCCAGGATAATACTGCAGTGAACGCTCAAACAAAACACTGCAGCAGCTTGAGGATAATACTGCAGTGAACGCTCAATCAAAACACTGCAGCAGCTTGAGGATAATACTGCGTGAACGCTCAATCAAAACACTGCAGCAGCTTGAGGATAATACTGCGTGAACGCTCAATCAAAACACTGCTGCAGTTCTAGGATGCTGCTGCAGTGAATGCTCAATCAAAACACTGCTGCAGCTGCAGGATGATACTGCATTGAACGCTCAATCAAAACACTGCTGCAGTTCGAGAACGACACTGCAGTGAACGCTCAAACAAAACGGAAACTGCTATACAGCAACAGAAAAAGGAAAATAACCGCACAAACAGAGCAAGTAATACCACTGAAAGAAAGTGGGAATATCACTCACGGGGAACGACTAAGAGGTATTTGGGACAGTGGACAGAAAAATGCACTAGGTCCTTATCGGGGTAATAGAAGTGTCGCCAGAATACCGAAAAAAGGGACACAACCATAGTAAGCTAAACATAATTCACGAAACAAAAGAAAAAATGTTGGAGGTATTGTGAAAGTCGGACATCACAAAAGTTATGGTCTGCCAACATATACATATTGGTGCTGAAATGAACAAAAGCAATGTGCGAATACACAGAAAATTTACGTATATCACTAAAGAACAGAAAACTGATAGATATATGAAACACAGCAAATGTGGTCAAAATATATAGCCATTCCTTATCATTATTTATTTTTCTTCCAAAGTCAGTTTCTTAACGCTTCCTACAAACCTAGGTTCAATTACGCGAGCTTAGGTTCAGCTACGTTAGGTTACATAAATCTTTAAAAATATTTATTTTACCATATACTATGAGCAAAAACACATCTGTCATCGGTTATAGATTATAGCCACAAAACAGTTAAGTCTTTCCTTATTTTCTGGTAACGAATCTCCTCTCCATGTGCGTCCCACCAACCTCTCTCCGAGCGTCCCACAAACCTCTCCCTGATTATCTCTCGGTGAGAGAAGAACTGCACCACGAAGCTCAATATTGCACGTGTGTGTGTTGGCAATCTTTATGCACATAAGAGTATATATGAAGGGGAAAAGAGGCTAGGAAACATAAATGCGCATCACCATTAGCTTGAAAGTCCGGATCAGGAGCTGAGATTCGACACCTCCAACGACAGGGTAGTGAGTACACAGACATTAGCCTACCAGCCAAATGTCCTCCTCCCCCCCACAATCTGCAATTCAACCCTGGAAAGGAACCATACCACAAACAAAGCAATAAAAATATAGGAAATAATATTCTTTCCAGAGCAACCTACGATGTGCAGCACACAGTGGGTGAAGAAGAGGGAGGGAAAAATAGGGAGAACGAGGGAATAGGAGGAAAATAAATAGGTGAAAAAAGTAAATTTGTTGGGAAGGAGAGATGGAGGTAGGGAGTTATTGAGAAATGAGGGAGGAAGGGAGGGTGGAAGAGAAGGGTAGAGGGTGTGTGTTAGAAGAACTGATAAGGGAGAATGATTAGTAAAGGAAGATAATCGGAAGAGAGTAGGAGAAATAAAGAGTGCAAACTAGAAAGTCATGGGGAAGGAGAGAAGAGGAGGAAGTAGAAGAAATCAGGATTAAAGAAAGAGAGAGAGAGAGAGAAGGGGGGGTAAGGGTGATGAAAAATAGAAGGGATGACGAAGGAGGAGGAAGAGAGAAAATAAAGGCTGACAGTAACGGAAAGCAATGAGGGAAAAAACGAAGCAGAGAGCAAGGAAACAAGGATTGGGAAGAAAAGGGAAGAGAGATATAGGCATGTTGAAGAATAGAAGGAAAAAGCGAATATCTAGAGAAGGAGAATAACCACGAGAGGAGATCAGGGGGAAGGGGAGGAGTGAGAAAGGGAAAGGAAGAAAAAAGGCAGAACGAGAAAAAAGGAACTGAGAAAAGAAGGAAGAAAGAGAAGGAGAGAGAGAGAGAGAGAGAGAGCAACCTCCCTATAGATATGGGAATATTTGTTTATTAGGAAAAGGCATAAGGAAGAAAGGAAGGATGGAAATGAAGGAAGGAAGAAATGAAGAGAGAGAGGAAGGAGGGAAGGAAGGAAAAAAGAAATGAAAGGAAGGAAGAAGGGAAGGAAGGAAGGAAAAAAATGAAGGGAGGAGGGAAAGAAGGAAGGAATGCAATAAAGAAGGACTTTGAACACCTAACAAGTCTGAGAATTGAACCTTCAAGAAAGATAAAGTATCATAATAATCCATGGGAACAGACAAGATCAACGACTGAACCTTCCCACGACAACCCTCCCACACACACCAACTGAACCTTCCCACGACAACCCTCCCACACACACCAACTGAACCTTCCCACGACAACCCTCCCACACACACCAACTGAACCTTCCCACAACAACCTTCCCACAACAACCCTCCCACACACACCAACTGAACCTTCCACAACAACCCTCCCACAAACACCAACTGAACCTTCCCACAACAACCTTCCCACAACAACCCTCCCACACACACCAACTGAACCTTCCCACGACAACCCTCCCACAGACACCAGCTGAACCTTCCCACAACCCTCCCACACACACCAACTGAACCTTCCCACAACAACCCTCTCACAGACACCAACTGAACCTTCCCACAACAACCCTCCCACAGACGTCAACTGAACGTTCCCACAACAACCCTCTCACAGGCACCAACTGAACCTTCCACAACAACCCTCCCACAGACACCAACTGAACCTTCCCACAACAACCTTCCCACAACAACCCTCCCACACACACCAACTGAACCTTCCACAACAACCCTCCCACAGACACCAACTGAACCTTCCCACAACAACCTTCCCACAACAACCCTCCCACACACACCAACTGAACCTTCCCACGACAACCCTCCCACACACACCAACTGAACCTTCCCACGACAACCCTCCCACACACACCAACTGAACCTTCCCACAACAACCCTCTCACAGACGCCAACTGAACCTTCCACAACAACCCTCCCACAGACACCAACTGAATCTTCCCACGACAGCCCTGCCACAGACACCAACTGAACCTTCCCACGACAACCCTCCCACAGAAACCAAATGAAGATTCCCACGAGAACCCTCCCACAGATAGCAACTGAACCTTCCAACAACCCTCCCACAGACACCAACTGAACCTTCAAACGACAACCCTAACACACACACACCAACTGAACCTTCCCACAACCCTCTCACAGACACCAACTGAACCTTCCCACAACAACCCTCTCACAGACGCCAACTGAACCTTCCACAACAACCCTCCCACAGACACCAACTGAATCTTCCCACGACAGCCCTCCCACAGACACCAACTGAACCTTCCCACGACAACCCTCCCACAGACACCAACTGAACCTTCCCACAATCCTCCCACAGACACCAACTGAACCTTCCCACTACAACCCTCCCACAGAAACAAACGGAACCTTCCCACAACCCTCCCACAGATAGCAACTGAACCTTCCCACAACAACCCTCCCACAGACACCAACTGAACCTTCCCACGACAACCCTCCAACAGATAGCAACTGAACCTTCCCACAACAACCCTCCCACAGACACCAACTGAACCTTCACACAACAACCCTCCCACAGACACCAACTAACCTTCCCACAACCCTCCCACAGACACCAACTGAACCTTCCTACGACAACCCTCTCACAAACACCAAGTGAACCTCCCCACAACAACCCTCCCACAGACACCAACTGAACCTTCCCACGACAACCCTCCCACAGACACCAACTGAACCTTCCCACGACAACCATCGGACAGACACCAACTAAACCTTCCCACGACAACCCTCCCACAGACACAAACTGAACCTTCCCACAACAAACCTCCCACAGACACCAACTGAACCTTCCAACAACCCTCCCACAGACACCAACTGAACCTTCCTACGACAACCCTCTCACAAACACCAAGTGAACCTCCCCACAACAACCCTCCCACAGACACCAACTGAACCTTCCCACGACAACCCTCCCACAGACACCAACTGAACCTTCCCACGACAACCATCGGACAGACACCAACTGAACCTTCCCACGACAACCCTCCCACAGACACAAACTGAACCTTCCCACAACAAACCTCCCACAGACACCAACTGAACCTTCCAACAACCCTCCCACAGACACCAACTGAACCATCCCACAGCTCTCCCACAGACACCAACTGAACCTTCCCACAACACCCCTCACACAGACAACAACTGAGCCTTGTCACAACTCTCCCACAGACACCGACCGAACCTTCCCACAACAACCCTCCCACAGACACCAACTGAACCTTCCCAGGACAACCCTCCCACAGACACCAACTGAACCTTCCCACAACCCTCCCACAGGCATCAACTGAACCTTCCCAGGACAACCCTCCCACAGGCACCAACTGAACCTTCCCTCAACAACCCTCCCACAGGCACCAACTAAACCTTAACACAACCTTCCTACAGACACCAAGTGAACCTTCCAACGACAACCCTCCCTCAGACACCAACTGAACCTTCCCACAACAACCCTCCCACAGACACCAACTGAACCTTCCCACAACCCTCTCACAGACACCAACTGAACCTTCGCACAACCCTTCCACAGACACCAACTGAACATTCCCATAACCCTCCCACAGAGACCAAATGAACCTTTCAACAACCTTCTCACAGACACCAAGTGAACCTTCCCACGACAACCCTCCCACAGACACCAACTGAACCTTTCCACAACCCTCCCACAGACACCAACTGAACTCTGCCACAACCTTCCCACAGACACCAACTAAACCTTCCCACGACAACCCTCCCACAGACATCAACTGAAACTTCCCACAACAACCCTCCCACAGACACCAACTGAACCCTGCCACAACCCTCCCACAGACACCAACTGAACCTTCCCACAACCTTCTCACAGACACCAGCTGAACCCTGCCACAACAACCCTCTCACAGACACCAAATGATCCTTCCCACAACCTTCCCACAGACACCAAGTGAACTTTCCCATGACAACCCTCCCACAGACACCAACTGAACCTTCCCACAACAACCCTCCCACAGACACCAACTGAACCTTCCCACAACAACCCTCCTACAGACACCAACTGAACCTTCCCACAACAACCATCCCACAGACACCAACTGAACCTTCCCACAACAACCCTCCCACAGACACCAACTGAACCTTGACACAACCCTTCCACAGACACCAACTGAACCTTCCCGCAACCCTCCCACAGACACCAACTGAACCTTCCCACAACCCTCCCACAGACACCAACTGAACCTTCCAACAACCCTCCCACAGACACCAACTGAACCATCCCACAGCTCTCCCACAGACAACAACTGAGCCTTGTCACAACTTTCCCACAGACACCGGCCGAACCTTCCCACAACAACCCTCTCACAGACACCAACTGAACCTTCCCACAACCCTCCCACAGACATCAACTGAACCTTCCCACGACAACCCTCCCACAGACACCAACTGAACCTTCCCACAACAACCCTCCCACAGACACCAACTGAACCTTCCCACGACAACCCTTCCACAGACACCAACTGAACCTTCCCACGACAACCATCCCACAGACACCAACTGAACCTTCCCACGACAACCCTCCCACAGACACCAACTGAACCTTCCCACAACAAACCTCCCACAGACACCAATTGAAACTTCCCACAACAACCCTCTCACAGACACCAACTGAACCCTGCCACAACCCTCCCACAGACACCAACTGAACCTTCACACAACCCTCCCACAGACACCAACTGAACCTTCCCACAACAACCCTCCCACAGACACCAACTGAACCTTCCCACAACAACCCTCCTACACACACCAACTGAACCTTCCCACAACAACCATCCCACAGACACCAACTGAACCTTCCCACAACAACCCTCCCACAGACACTAACTGAACCTTGACTCAACCCTTGAACAGACACCAACTGAACCTTCCAGCAACCCTCCCACAGACACCAACTGAACCTTCCCACAACCCTCCCACAGACACCAACTGAACCTTCCAACAACCCTCCCACAGACACCAACTGAACCATCCCACAGCTCTCCCACAGACACCAACTGAACCTTCCCACAACACCCCTCCCACAGACAACAACTGAGCCTTGTCACAACTCTCCCACAGACACCGACCGAACCTTCCCACAACAACCCTCTCACAGACACCAACTGAACCTTCCCACAACCCTCCCACAGACATCAACTGAACCTTCCAACGACAACCCTCCCTCAGACACCAACTGAACCTTCCCACAACAACCCTCCCACAGACACCAACTGAACCTTCCCACAACCCTCTCACAGACACCAACTGAACCTTCGCACAACCCTTCCACAGACACCAACTGAACATTCCCATAACCCTCCCACAGAGACCAAATGAACCTTTCAACAACCTTCCCACAGACACCAAGTGAACCTTCCCACGACAACCCTCCCACAGACACCAACTGAACCTTTCCACGACCCTCCCACAGACACCAACTGAACCCTGCCACAACCTTCCCACAGACACCAACTAAACTTTCCAACGACAACCCTCCCACAGACATCAACTGAAACTTCCCACAACAACCCTCCCACAGACACCAACTGAACCCTGCCACAACCCTCCCACAGACACCAACTGAACCTTCACACAACCCTCCCACAGACACCAACTGAACCTTCCCACATCCTTCCCACAGACACCAGCTGAACCCTGCCACAACTACCCTCTCACAGACACCAAATGATCCTTCCCACAACCTTCCCACAGACACCAAGTGAACCTTCCCACAACAACCCTCCCACAGACACCAACTGAACCTTCCCACAACAACCCTCCTACAGACACCAACTAAACCTTCCCACAACAACCATCCCACAGACACCAACTGAACCTTCCCACAACAACCCTCCCACAGACACCAACTGAACCTTCCAACAACCCTCCCACAGACACCAACTGAACCATCCCACAGCTCTCCCACAGACAACAACTGAGCCTTGTCACAACTTTCCCACAGACACCGACCGAACCTTCCCACAACAACCCTCTCACAGACACCAACTTAACCTTCCCACAACCCTCCCACAGACATCAACTGAACCTTCCCACAACCCTCCCACAGACACCAACTGAACCTTCCCACAACCCTCCCACAGACATCAACTGAACCTTCCCACAACCCTCCCACAGACACCAACTAAACCTTCCCACAACCTTCCTACAGACACCAAGTGAACCTTCCAACGACAACCCTCCCTCAGACACCAACTGAACCTTCCCCCAACAACCCTCCCACAGACACCAACTGAACCTTCGCACAACCCTTCAACAGACACCAACTGAACCTTCCCATAACCCTCCCACAGACACCAACTGAACCTTTCCACAACCCTCCCACAGACACCAACTGAACCCTGCCACAACCTTCCCACAGACACCAACTGAACCTTCCCACAACCCTCTCACATACACCAACTGAACCTTCCCACAACCTTCCCACAGACACCAGCTGAACCCTGCCACAACAACCCTCCCACAGACACCAAATGAACCTTCCCACAACCTTCTCACAGACACCAAGTGAACTTTCCCACGACAACCCTCCCACAGACACCAACTGTACCTTCCCACAGGAACCCTCCCACAGACACTAACTTAACCTTCCCACAACAACCATCTCACAGACACCAACTGAACGTTCCCACAACACCCCTCCCACAGACACCAACTGAACCTTCCCACAACCCTCCCACAGACACCAACTGAACCTTCCCGCAACCCTCCCACAGACACCAACTGAACCTTCCTACAACCCTCCCACAGACATCAACTGAACCTTCCCACAACCCTCCCACAGACACCAACTAAACCTTCCCACAACCTTCCTACAGACACCAAGTGAACCTTCCAACGACAACCCTCCCTCAGACACCAACTGAACCTTCCCACAACAACCCTCCCACAGACACCAACTGAACCTTCGCACAACCCTTCAACAGACACCAACTGAACCTTCCCATAACCCTCCCACAGACACCAACTGAACCTTTCCACAACCCTCCCACAGACACCAACTGAACCCTGCCACAACCTTCCCACAGACACCAACTGAACCTTCCCACAACCCTCTCACAGACACCAACTGAACCTTCCCACAACCTTCCCACAGACACCAGCTGAACCCTGCCACAACAACCCTCCCACAGACACCAAATGAACCTTCCCACAACCTTCTCACAGACACCAAGTGTACTTTCCCACGACAACCCTCCCACAGACACCAACTGTACCTTCCCACAGGAACCCTCTCACAGACACCAACTGAACCTTCCCACAACTCTCCCACAGACACTAACTGAACCTTCCCACAACAACCATCTCACAGACACCAACTGAACGTTCCCACAACACCCCTCCCACAGACACCAACTGAACCTTCCCACAACCCTCCCACAGACACCAACTGAACCTTCCCGCAACCCTCCCACAGACACCAACTGAACCTTCCCACAACCCTCCCACAGACACCAACTGAACCATCCCACAGCTCTTCCACAGACACCAACTGAACCTTCCCACAACACCCCTCCCACAGACACCAACTGAGCCTTGTCACAACTCTCCCACAGACACCGACTGAACCTTCGCACAACAACCCTCCCACAGACACCAACTGAACCTTCCCACAACCCTCCCACAGACACCAACTGAACCTTCCCACGACAACCCTCCCACAGACACCAACTGAACCTTCCCACGACAACCCTCCCACAGACACCAGCTGAACCTTCCCACAACCCTCCCACACGACACCAACTGAACCTTCCCACGACAACCCTCCCACAGACACCAACTGAACCTTCTCACAACAACCCTCCCACAGACACCAGCTGAACCTTCTACAACCCTCCCACACGACACCAACTGAACCTTCCCACGACAACCCTCCCACACACACCAACTGAACCTTCCCACAACAACCCTCCCACAGACGTCAACTGAACCTTCCCACATCCCTCCCACAGACACCAACTGAACCTTCCCACAACAACCCTCCCACAGACGTCAACTGAACCTTCCCACAACCTTCCCACAGACACCAACTGAACCTTCCCACGACAACCCTCCCACAAACACCAACTGAACCTTCCCACGACAACCCTCCCACAGACACCAACTGAACCTTCCCACATCAATCCTCCCACAGACAGCAGCTGGAAGGAAACAAGAGGATCTGTGGGGACAGAAGGGAGAAGATGGGGACCTTGAGCAAGAAAATAGAAGAGAGAGGAAGGATGGGAAAGCACGACCACGTCAAGAGACATCATTGTTATTATACAGAAAATTTATATACTACTATATAGAAAATAATGCCCATGAACTTTATCCATTTCAGGGTAGGATAACGAGGAAATAAAATAAGGAGGAGGAGTAGGAGGAAGAGATAGATAGATAGATAGAGAGAGAGAGAGAGAGAGAGAGAGAGAGAGAGAGAGAGAGATGAACAGAAGGGTCTGAAAACCTTCAGGCATCTTCACTGTGGCATTAGCAATGAAACTGAGAGTGACATAAAGCATTGGTGGGGGTGGTGGTGGGGGTGGTGGTGGGGGTGGTGGTGGGGGTGGTGGTGGGGGTGGTGCCAGCCTGCCGGCACCAGGATATATTCTCCTTAATGAAGTGCACCAGCCGCCCCAAATCTGGTAGTCCGTGCCAAGCTTATTTCTGACTCCATTACAGCAAGATTCATGGTTGAGGCCTTTTGTTTCTTGTGTGTGTGTGTGTGTGTGTGTGTGTGTGTGTGTGTGTGTGTGTGTGTGTGTGTGTGTGTGTATACTCACCTATTTGTGATTGCAAGGGTTGAATCACATCTCCCTGGCCCCGTCTCCCCTCTGGTCGCTACTACGTCCTCTCTCCCTGCTCCACGAACTTTATCATACCTCCTCTTAAAGCTATGTATGGTACCTGCCTCTACTACCACACTTTGCAAACTATTCCATTTCCTGACAACTCTTTAACTGAAGAAATGCCTCCTAACATCCCTGTGACTCATCTGAGTCTACAGCATCCAAGTGTGACCCCTTGTTGCTGTTTCCCATCTTTGAAACATTCTCTCCCTATTCACCTTGTCAATTCCTCTCAGTATTTTTTAAATCATTATCATGTCTCCCTATCACTCCTGTCCTCCAGTGCTGTAAGAATGATTTTTCCTTAACCTCTCCTCGCATGACATACCCCTTCAGATCCTGGACTAGTCGTGTTGCAAACCGTTGCACTTTCTTGACGTGTTAATTTCTTGACGTGTGCCATACTGGGACTCCTCTGGCTCTGTCCCTTCAGTCTTGTCATTCACATATACAAGAAACAGCACCGGACTTAGGACTCATCTTTGCGCAACCCCACTCGACACACACACCCACTCTGAAACCTCGTTTCGTACCAGCACACGCTGTTTCCTTCGTGTCAGGTATTCCCCGTGTGTGTCCATGGCATTACTCTGCCAGTCTCTTCAGCCTCTGTTGAGTCGAAATCTCTCAGTTGTCCTAATATTTCCTCCACTGTTAGTAAATTCTCCAGTATTATTATTTAGGTTATCTTTTTCTTTCTGGTGTTATATTTTTTTCCTAACTGAAGATCTTTTGGAAAATATAACTCACTCCCTCACATTATTCTTTTTCGCATATTATGAATATATCTTCATCCTTCTTCAATCTTATTTCTTAGTCATTTACAAATATTTTCCTTAAATCATTTGGCAATAATTAGTATCAACAATTGCGACTATATCGTTTCCGAGTTATAGTTCTTTTTCTTTTCTTATTCTTGTATATAGATTCCTCTAACTGCCGTAACCACTATCGTCATTCGTAAACTATAACTTTTCATGGCCTGCATTGTTGCTATGGCTTTCAGCAAATCTGGTTCAGTCATGGACTCTTCCCGTGTTAGTAATGCCAAACCTCCTAATGGTCTGGGTCTTTCTTTGGCTAACCAATATTTTTCAGTGAAGCATTCAATCATATCAGTTGATTTGCTATTATGGTTTCACACCTATTGTACTTAAAGTTGATAACAATTCTGCATAGTATCCCTTTTATGTAGTGTCTCCTCCAGGTTTTCCTTCTTTCCACCCTTTTCTCCTTTCTTAAAAAAAAAAAATATTCATTGCTCGGCACTCGGTATTCACTAACCTTTGAGGACACTTCATAAATTATTTCTTTTTGCATTTGATTTATCCATGGTCACTACCACTTATAATTTAGGTAGATTTTTTCTCTTTAATATGCTGCCTCAAAAGGTGTTCCACGACTGCCTTCTTTGGAGCTACTTTCCCGGTCTCTTAAAATTTAGGAGGTTCGGGTTTAAATCTCTGTCTCTGTGACGGGTATCCCATGATTAATTGTTTTAACGTTATACCTACAACTAAATTTTGTTGCCTTCTCCAAACTGTTTATTGTTGCTCTGTTGTTGTTCTAATACTCATGAAGAGTGCTTGTGTTATTGGCCTGTAGGACGTATATTACAGCTCCTTAGGTCATCCTGTTACGGTTATTACACACCTCAAGTGCCCAGTGGTTCCTTATCATTAGCGTCATTTCTTTTATACAGAACTACATCTTTCATTATTTTGCTGTCCTCTTCGGAAAGATTATGCTATTGGAGGATAGATGGGCTAATGAGAGCATAGGCAATGGGGTCGAAGAGGTATGGGGTAGGTTTAAAAATGTAGTGTTAGAGTGTTCAGCAGAAGTTTGTGGTTACAGGAAAGTGGGTGCAGGAGGGAAGAGGAGCGATTGGTGGAATGATGATGTAAAGAGAGTAGTAAGGGAGAAAAGGTTAGCATATGAGAAGTTTTTACAAAGTAGAAGTGATGCAAGGAGGGAAGAGTATATGGAGAAAAAGAGAGAGGTTAAGAGAGTGGTGAAGCAATGTAAAAAGAGAGCAAATGAGAGAGTGGGCGAGATGTTATCAACAAATTTTGTTGAAAATAAGAAAAAGTTATGGAGTGAGATTAACAATTGGGTGAATTTTTAATAAATGGGAAAGGGAAAAGTTAAGTTGGCAGACATCATGTTCCTTTTTAAAAAAAGGGGCAAAAAAAATTAAAAATTATGGGGGATAAGTCTGTTAATATCCTGGTAAAGTGTAAGGGGGGTTTTGAAAGAATTTAAAAAGTAAGACTGAGAATAGGATGCAGATGAACAAGGATGTTTAGGAAAGGTGGGGGTTTTGGGGACCTGTTCGTGAAACATATAAGTGAACAGTATTTAGAAAAGGCTAAAGAGGTCTTTGTGGCATTTTTTGGGTTTGGAAAAAGGCTTTGACAGGGGGGATAGGGGAAAGTGGAATGTTGCAGGTGTTGGTGTAGGAGTAGGTTCTAAAAGGGCAGTGAATTTTTTAAGGATAGGGGGGAAGTGAAATTACTGGAAAAAGGAAATTTTTTCCCAGTAAAGTGGCCCTTTGGGGCAAGGATGGTATGTCCCTGTTGTTTAATATATTTATAAGGGGGTTGAAGAAAAAAATAAATCGGGGGTCTTGACAAGAGGCGGGGAGTTGTCAAAAAAATATAAAATACCGACAATATGAAGTTAAGACACATTAAACATCTAGTTTCTTTATTGTAGACGTTTCGCCCCCAGTGGCATCAATAAATTCGGACATAAGGGGAAAAACAGTAAAACTATCAAAAGATAGGAAATGTCCTCGGCCGGGGTTAGTTTCACAGCATCGTGGTGGAGGAGTCTGGGCAAAAAAAGCCTTTTAAAAGGCCCGGTGGAAAGGACGGGCAGCAGAGGGAATCACTGGTAGGCGGGTTCCCCAGTAAATAGGCCCTTTCCCCCAAAAAAGAGATGGGTTATTGGCAGGTGAAGAAGGCTTGAATGTCCTCTGAACCGATTCCTTGTCGACCTGCAGCATCATGGAATCTTGGTTCGGGGAAAATCTAAACCTCTTACGGGTGCAAAAAAACCATCTCTTTGAGAATTCTTCCTGAAACCCCCCTGACTGCCTCTTTTCCCCAGCCAAAGAAATCTTTTCCTTTTGCTTCCTCCCCACGTGCTGTGCCTAACCGGGGTTTCCCCCTCTTTTTCTTTCTCTGTTCATTTTCAAAACTGTAATAAACCCAAAAAATCCAATAAATTTATTCAATGTCTTACTTTGGCTTTAAAAATAAAAATCACAAAATGGGGTTGTTTGCTCTTTGTATGACATGTATTTGGGAGTTCTGGGGGTTAGAGATTGGGGGATGAATTTTAAGTTCAAAGAAAAAAAGGAAAAGGGGAGTAAGGTTATGGGATAAAAAATTTAGGTGAAAGATTGGGTATCAGATTGGAGGAAATGGGGGAGGGAAAAATTTTAATATTTTGGACTGTCGCGGATGGGTCTATGAAGGAAGGGAATCATAAATTGATGAGGGAAAGGGGGAGTGGGACTTAAGTCTGTAGAAAAAACTTTTTCCCTTGGGGGAAAAAGGGAAATTTAGGTATGTTTTACCCAAACCCCTTATTGGGTGTGAGCATGGGTGATGATGTTGCAGCGAGGAGAAAGGGTGGGGGCAGTGGAATTTTCTGGGGCAGTGTGGGGGTGATATAATGCAGAGGGTTTGGGTTTTTAAGTTGGGGGGGAGGTGGGTTACCAAAAAAGTTGTCAGAGGGCGGGAAGGGTTGTTGGGGTTGGCATTGAGAAAAATGGAGCACAGAAAAGACTTAAAGTGTATCGTCTGTAGTGGAAGGAAAGGGGGGGTGAATCGGGCCCAAAGAAGGTTGGAGGGGGGGTAAAAGGTTTTTGTGCGAGGCTTGGACTTCAGCAGGCGTGCGTGAGCGTGTTTGATAAAAGTGAATGGAAGAAAGGTTTTAAACTTGACGTGCTGTTGGGTGTGACAAAGTAACATTTATGAAGGGATTCAGAAACCCGGAGGGGAGAGTCCTGGGATGGGAAATACAGTGTCTGCATCTGAAAAGGAGGGGGTGTTAAATTTGGTTAAACTGGTGGAAACGTGATGGGTGAAAGATGTGAAAATTTTTTTTCAGGCCCCCTTGGTGGAATCGCCAGTGTGATAATAAAAAAAAAATTTTGTTATTCTGGTTAACTTTGTATTTTCCAGATATGGTTTTCTTTTTGCCACTCAAAACTCGAATTTATTAATCATGTTTAAGAAACTATCCTCATTATCATTCTTCTCTCTTTTCTTAGTGGGCAGATTTGATTTTCATTTGTTATTCTCTACTGCTGCAAATAATAGCAAGCCAGGAACAAATTTCCCTTTGTTAGAGAGAGTTGGAGTGAGGAGGGTTATTGGTAATAGTGGAAAGAGAGGTAGGTATTCATGTTGGCGATTTGTGATAAATGTTGTAGGATTGAGAAGAGCGCAGAGTATGTGTATATAAATGATTGATGGTTGGGGAGGGATTCAGCTAGGTGCTGGACGGATGGACAGTCAGACTTGGCTTATTTCTGAATTGTTACATGCACGGAATTGTGACTTTTATTCATTTAGAGTGAGTGTATGTGATACAATAGATTGATTTGTAATGGTAGAAAAAGGATGAGTTGGGGTAGTTTATGTGTGTAGAGCTAGTTGGACGAAGAGGCTGAGTGTTGTATCATGTGGAGGAAGGAGGAGAACTTAGTAGGGGTGTTGAGTAGTCCTACAGTAGCCACAGGAAGTGTTAATGTACCGAAGTTGGAAACCGAGCAATAAATTAACATAGGTTCCAGAACCTGCGGTGTTCTAGATCTACAATGTTCCAGAGGCTTCAATATTTCAGAAACTACAGTGTTTCAAATACAACAGTGCTGCTGATGATGCAATGTTCCGGAGGCTAAAATTACTCTAGATGATGATTCTGATGCTACAATGTTGCAATGAAATATGTTCCCTGATATAACCAAGTTTCCTTATATCGTCTTGATCTTGAAGTCGAGGGAAATTCGCCTGACGTTTCAGTTGGCTTTCTTGTAATATATTAGTACGAAGATCATCACAAACAACGCGGTTCAGAGAACCGACATGTTGATAAATTAGACACATGTGCAACTCTTGGGTATCTTTATTCAGGAAACGTTTGCCACGGGTGGCTTCACCCATCCATACAGGAGAATCTTGAACAGGAGAGAGATGTGGTCAGTCCATCAATATTGATAGAATGCGACGTAAGTGTGGAGAGACTTATAAACCGTAGGCGGAGAGTGCAGCAGTCGTAGGTGGTGTCACATTTGTTCAATGTGGAAGAAGGTCGTACTTCCTTTTAAGTTGAGGCAAGCAAAGGGAATTTCCAAGATAAATTAAGTTTTCAAAAAATTGGCAAATTTCCAAAACGGGATTTAGATGAATGATTCAGGAGAAACCGACATTTGTTAAAATTTTAGCTGAATATTCAGTTTTTCTTGGGTACTTTGATTGAGGAACGTTTGGGGAAACAAATGGCTTCTTTCCGAGTCCATACCAAACCCAGCGGTTTCCTCATGACCATTTTTCAAACAATCCTTTCTCTCAGCGTAATGATTTTTATCAGAATCAAGTAATTATATACGTATGTGAAAAAAAATGTGATGGGAAAAGTGTGATGGGATTGAAGTTGAATAACAGCACAAAGAAACTAAAGAGTGTAGAGTCACATGGTAATAATTAATATAATCTGAGTGATCAAAGGGATTTTAATGTGGAAATAATTGCAGGTACAATATCCATAACATTTAAAAGAGGCTTAAAGGAAGGGGTAAAGAAATGTTTCATGGAAAGAAAGACGCTTTCAAGAGTATTTAATCGATAAGATGTGATTAGCAATGATAATTGAAAATTTAAAAATGATTCATTAACATGGTTTAATAACTATAAGTAACAAGAAAATATGAAAAGATTCTTTACGTATTCAACGATAAATATCTAATTGGAACCGACTATAATAAATGTATTTATCTAACGTTTTATTGAATAAACGTGAGAAATCTGAACTGGTAGGCTTCTAAACACACTAAACACACTCATTTCTCCTTCAAATGTTTTCGTTTTCGATTTTTTTTCATGTTGGTGAATGTGAAGAACCCAGATTGTAATAGGTTCAATATTTTCATACAATGAAAATACTGGAAACCATAGAATTATTAAACTAGCCTATTTCGCTATTTCTAAATTTTCCTTTTTCTGTAACCAGAATATGTTTTACGGTAAATCTTTATGCTTCATTATCAATATTAAATCAGTGTCGTTATTAATCATGTCTTCTTCCTTCTAAGGGCTAGGTTAGGTTAGGGTAGGTAAGGTAAGGTAAGGTTAAGTTAGGTTAGGTAAGGTTCATCAGGAAACAGGACAAGTGTTTCCAGACGCGGGTTTTCGTCAGATGACCAGTTGGAAACTTTTGGTCATCTGACAAAAGGGCCCTTTCCGGCTTACCCCGGGCCACCTTTAAAAATTATGGTCAGTTATAACTATCTGGTCTTGAGGGCTAAACTTCTCTTTATTTGTAATAACCTTAACCATTGCTGTTAGTAAATATATTTTGGAAAATTCTGCTGATTTTTCTCTTTCAAGATTTCGGAATGCATATAAATCGGGAGAATAATCTCTTTTTTTTTTCTCAGTTGCACCTGTGTTTGTTATCATGCTTCTG
>NC_091354.1:21571749-21666749 GCF_038502225.1 Cherax quadricarinatus | reverse complement strand
GTGACTTAATATATTTCAAAACGTCGCACTATAGATACACACGTACACAATTTTATATAAATATTATTATCCCCATCGTTTCTTACACATAAATTACAGGAAAATTACCAAAATTTTCCACAAGCTCTGTGAAGAAACCAATATTTATCACATGTCTGTCTACGAAAATTTTTTTGATACTACTGATCTCTACTAAAGTGTTGAGACTTCAAATTACCAGCTCAATATTTTTATACACAGGTCTGTGTTGGGTTATATATGTGCAGGTGCAGTAGCCTCGTGGTCATCATGGGCGACGTAAACAGTCCTCTTGATTTTCTAAATGCAGCTAAAAATGACTTCTGAGGGAACCTTGTGCAATATTATCCATTCGTGTTTTCCTCGTGGTAAAATTATATAAAAAATCGCACTTATAAATTTATTAAAAGACAAATTTGTCAGGGAAGTGTGTCCCTAATACAAAAAACGTAAAGATCTGCAAGACGTAATTACTTTTGTTGAACGAGGCTACGCCACCAGTTGTGATGGAGACGATCTCCACACCAGTAATTAATTTAGCTGAAGAGATCAAGAAAATTAACATTACCAAACATTTTAGAAACCAGGTCGAAAGTGTTAAACATGGCTGATAGAAATAGGCAAATGAAAATTGATATACTGGAGCATGGCTAGATTTTTACTAAAGCGGTTTTGGAGCTTTGGAATGATTCAGTCACGTTAGCACCAGCAAATATATTTGCTGGTGCTAACGTGAATGTCAGGAACATTCACTCATTTAGACATTCGAAGTATTTATGGAAGCTATCCTCAGATTATACAAGTTTGGAAGTTATGACCACGTCTCTCATTATTCGTGATTTAATAGCGGGAGAGGACCCTGAGATGATATCAGCGGAGAGTATAATTCGCCTAGCGCTTCAACTTGTTTAGTGACTAACAGAGCATCTGGGGGTCTTCATAGGCCTAAGCACTATTACTAATCAACAAGAGAGGCTAATACATCAATCAAGTGAGGAAAATGTACCTGGTATGAGAACATATGATAATACGACGTGAATGTTTGAACGATAGGTGGAAGTCATTAGTAAAGACAGAGAAAGTTGAAATGTATTGAATAGAAAAAGTGTGAATATGAGTGGGCAATGGAGGCTGGGGTGGTAGTAACCTACTTGTGAGAGCCAGCGTCCAGACGGCGCTAGTATAGATATAACCCTTTGTTTTATAATTCCTGTTCTTTAAGTAAAATATAAACATTATTCGTACTTTAACTAAGAGTAATATATATATATATATATATATATATATATATATATATATATATATATCTATATATATATATATATCTATATATATATATATATATGTCGTGCCGAATAGGCAGAATTTGAGATCTTGGCTTAAATAACAACGCTCATCTTGCCATATAGGACAAGTGAAAATTTGTGTATGCAATAATTTCGCCAAAATCATTCTGAACCTAACGAAAAAAATATATTTGATTGTGTTTGTCTAGTATTAAATTATTGTAAACAAATCTAAAATATATATAGTTGGGTTAGGCTAAAATAAATTGCTCCTGTTATAATAAGGTTAGGTAAGTTTTCTAAGTTCCTTTTGGTGAAAATTAAAAAAATTTTACATTAACATTAATGAAAAAAAATATATCTTTAAACGTATAAGAGAAAATTTCAGAAAGGACTTAATTTTAAATGAGTTCTTGCTAATTGACCAGTTTTACATAACTACGAATCATTCACCAAACTGCGACACACTGTTCCGCCTGAAGAGACAACACAATAAACATGTCACGTCATCCACTCAGCCATCGATCCTACAAAAATCGCGCACCCAGCAGAGCTAGATGTTATTCGTGATCCGAGGACACTCCTGACAGTGGATGCTCAAGGTTTAATTTCAGTCTCCTCCTGTTTGAATACCCGCCTCCACAAGCAATCTATATAGCAGTGAAACTACGAAAGAAGTGGTTTTGAATTATTTATCAAACTGCTGCAGGCCAGGGTTTAACCCCACGACACATTGTCACGCCTCAAAAGACAACACAATGCACATGTCACCTTATCCACTCAGCCATCGATCCTAAAAAAAATCACGCACCCAGCAGAGCTAGGTGTTGTTCGTGATCCGAAGAAACTCGTTTGTACCTTTGCGATGCGGTTAATGTTGCACCTTGAGCAGTAATGAAATGTTTAGTTGTTTGTATTTTGTATGGATAACTAAAGTGTAATGAGCACTCGTCAGTGCTCAGTAATAACCCACATGAAGACAAACACAAAAGACTAATTGGTCTGTATATTTCGATCCCCTTTCAGGGATCCTCTTCAGCAGATACATAAATGAAATGAGGAGAAGAATATAGAATAGGGAAGGTTACACCTCACTCTGTATGGGTGAGTGGGTTTGGGACGTGTCAAGAAGTGGCTGAGTGAGAAGACAGATCCTGAAGTGAAGCTAAATTTTCGGGTAAGAAGTTCCTTTGTGCTATGTAATCCCTGATGTACTGGCGTTGTTTTAGGTTGTGCTGAGGTATGTACTTCTTGAGGGCAAATTCTGGTATGACGTCTGGTTTCTATTGTCCCTCTGAGATGCTCAAGTTGGGAGTGGTAGCTACGAGGGAAGATTCTTTGATTTTTGCAGTTCTAGCTGTAGTGTAATTTGTGTTTGACGGTGGCAGCATCCCACTGAATATTGTGATTGTTGATGCTGACATGATGAAAAATGTCTGAATTATCCCGAGCATAACGTATTGCCTTTTGGAGTTCAATTATCCTTGTTGATAGTGATCATCTTGTCTGCCCTATGTGTGCTTGGTTGCAGTCTTTAAATGGTATCTGGTAAACTTATGGTGTATTTTTAATGTTGCCATTTCAGGGGCTTTGAAGAAAATGTTTGAGGGAGGAGGGTTGTGAAGGGGGTTACCTTCTTGTAGTCGTAGTCAAAATGCTGCTCATTTATGTAGTAAGTTTTAATGTAAATATTTTGCTGCATTTTATTATCCAGGTATTTTAAATCATTAAGTAATGGGATTTTTTTTTATCTTATCCACTTCGTAAAGAGAGATATATTTTTTCCATGCCTTTTCCAGCTATTTATTAAAACATACGTACTAATGACGCTGGTCTTAGTCATATGATGATCCACCACTGGAGCTTTTTTGGTCACATGACCGAGGCCTTCCACTGGCTTACCAGTCCACCCCTTTAAAAATTAACATCGTAATTATAACCATTCCATCCATGAACTGACCAGAGATATATTTATACAGCTGACAGCAACTCTTCTCATTTTTCAATATCTTTATGCAAAAATTCTGTTTAATGATCATTTATGAGTTAATATTTTGATAATGATTCTGAAATAGGTAATCTTGAAAATAGGTATATTTATTTTAATATGTTTTAATATGTGTTGTGGACTTTATTTTTATTTATGTGATATTTATTCATGTGATATTTATGTGATATTTATTTTATATTTATGTGATATTCATTGAACGTACAATCCAACAGTACTTGTTTATTATATGCTTATTATATTACACTGTGCCTCATATTGCGAAAATAAAATCTGTTTCCTATCAATATTATCACATAATCCAACTTCCTAACAAATCGAACACAAAGAGTAGTGGCCAACAGATTTAAATCGGAGGCTGCCATAGTGAAGAGCTCTGTTCCACAAGGCACAGTACTCGCCCCCATCTTATTCCTTATAATCATATCAGACATAGACAGAGTTATACATCACAGCACCGTATCATCCTTTGCGGATGATACTAGGATCTGCATGAGGCTGTCATCTGCTGAGGACGCGGTTAACCTCCAAGAAGATATAAACAAAGTTTTCCAGTGGGGAACGGTAAACAATATGATGTTCAATGAGGACAAATTCCAACTACTCCGTTATGGAAAACTGGAGGAGATAATAACTAGAACAGAGTATACTACAGACTCTGGCCATGCAATAGAGCGGAAAATAATGTAAGGGACCTGGGAGTAGTAATGTCTGAGGATCTCACTTTCAAGGATCACAACAGTGCCACGATCACAAGTGCAAAGAAAATGATAGGATGGATAATGAGAACGTTCAAAACGAGAGATGCCAAGCCAATGATCCTTTTCAAATCACTTGTTCTCTCTAGGCTGGAATACTGCTATACACTAACATCTCCATTCAAAGCAGGTGAAATTGCAGATCTAGAGAGCGTACAGAGATCCTTTACTGCACGTATAAGCTCTGTCAAGCACCTTAACTACTGGGAACGCTTGGAAGCACTTGACATGTACTCGTTGGAACGCAGGAGAGAGAGATATATCATAATCTACACTTGGAAAATCCTGGAAGGAATGGTACCGAATCTGCACACAGAAATCACTCTCTACGAAAGTAAAAGACTGGGCAGGCGATGCAAAATACCCCCAATTAAAAGTAGGGGCGCCATTGATGCACTAAGAGAAAACACCATAAGTGTCCGGGGCCCATGACTGTTCAACAGCCTCCCATCAAGCAATAGGAGAATTACCAATAAACCCCTGGCTGCCTTCAAGAGAGAGCTGGACAGATACCTAAAGTCAGTGCCGGATCAGCCGGGCTGTGGCTCGTACGTTGGACTGCGTGCTGCCAGCAGTAACAGCCTGGTTGATCAGGCCCTGATCCACCGGGAGGCCTGGTCATGGGCCGGGCCGCGGGGGCGTTGATCCCCGGAATAACCTCCAGGTAACCAGGTAACTTCTCCTAGCTTTAGTAAACTTGACACGTCCTATACTCTTCCTACTAGTTTTTTTACACTTATCACATACTCCACTACTCTCAGATAGATGAGATTTCGTTCGGATTTTTAACCCCGGAGGGATAGCCATCCAGGATGGCCCAAGAAAGTCAGTGCATCATCGAGGGACTGTGTCTTATTTGCGCTGGGGTTCTAAGTCTTGTTTCCCAAGAATGCGGCCCACACCAGTCAACTAACACCCAGGTCCCTATTTGCTTGCTAGGTGAAAAGGGCAAAAGGTGTAAAGAAACACATATTCCTATCACATACGTATCCCTACCGTCCAAGTCGGACCAAAACGTCGTCGTAAGCTCCACTCTCCAAGGTACGGGTTGTCTGTGTACCTATCACATTGCTTCCTCTCCAGGTTGTCCGCCCATCTTCAACTATCACCCCATTTTGCTCATTCCCACCTTAACTCTTTCTCTCATTTCCCTTAACACCCCACATAACATACTTTCTACCTCTTCAACAAATCAGTTTGTTATTGCCAAACAGATGTTATACACGGTAGCTCACGAGCTGAGGTTGTTATTTGTTGATGGTCAAGCGGTGAGTTATCACAATCATGTGTAACTTAGTTGTTACACTGTGTAACATGTGTAACTAAGTTATTACACTGTGTAACGTGTGTAACATGTGTAACTAAGTTATTACACTGTGTAACATGTGTAACTAAGTTATTACACTGTGTAACGTGTGTAACATGTGTAACTAAGTTATTACACTGTGTAACATGTGTAACTAAATTACACTGTGTAACATGTGTAACTAAATTATTACACTGTGTAACGTGTGTAACTGTGTAACATGTGTAACTAAGTTATTACGATGTGTAACATGTGTAATTAAGTTATTGCACTGTGTAACATGTGTAACTAAGTTCTGACACTACGGTACAGCTGGTGAGTCGTGTACAGGTTGGAGGACAATGTTCCATGACTGTTGCCAGTCAGCTAGAGTTCGAGTGACGCTCGAACTGTCAAACGACAATGTTATACAAGAAATAAGGAACACTACAGCAGGACAGTGGCGTGCAGAGGCCTGGTGATGCCCGGGGCCAACTCCTTGAATGTATGCCCCAAAGACTCCTTGATTGTATGTCCCAAATCACTATCTCATTTCCCTCTCTAATTGGATGCCCCCCCCCCTATTTGCATGCCAGGGGCCACCGCCCCTTTGCCCCCCCTCCTCTGCACGCCACTGCAGCAGGCCTACAGATCCAACCACCCTTACACATGCACTCGTCCAATCTATGTTTAATGCTATCCAAAGTGCTTGCTCAGTAACGCTACGTGGGAGTTTGTTCCACTCATCTACAACTCATCACTGTAATTAAGACGAGAAAATACGGAGCTGGGCTAGTTAGGAAGCACTCAGTCAGTCTGGTAGGGGGGCAAGAAAGACTTACTCAGCAGTCAGCAGGTAGCGGACAACCAATCAGCAGGAAGTAGTTAGGCAATCAGCAAGGGAGTGAGAGACGGAGGCAACACCAGTGATACAGAGACAGTGTCCTGTGAATTGTGATAGAAAAGCGAGATACCGCGACATAACATTGCAGAATCCTGTGAAGCTGTGTGATAGAGCAATTAGATACAATGACAGCTCAGTAATATCGAGGAAACAGTATCATTTAAGCAATCACAGTACAGACGAGTGTTGTGTTAGTGGCCCTTAAGTGCCTAGTGTTTATTAGTAAATGTTCAGTATTATCATTGTGAAATTTCATTGTATTTCTTAAGCCAAGATCAGCTTTTTGATCAGTGTATTTAGAGTGTATTATACTTATCTATTTACTAACAAATATTGTGTTAAGAAGATAAAGAGAAGTAGTATTTTAACGAACATTGTATTTGCATGAAAGATTAAAATACTTCCGTTGTAAATTTTTAATCTTTTATTTTAAAATCATGAAAATAGTCACACATTTAATAAGTATTTGATCCTATTATATAAGCACATCGGTAAACAGGAACATTATGCTTCCGTGAATGATTATCTTCAGTCTGGAATGAACGCTTCAAGATTTTTATGCCTTTTGTTTTCTCTTATCTAGACTTGTAATTTAGTTGTGGGTTGTATATCTAAAAATAATACTGTCGAAGCAATATTCTGGTAAAAAATCTCCAGTTGTCCATATTTTTTTTATTACTGCATTATATTAATCAAAATTTCCTTTGACCTGCCGTTTGCTATTTTATTTGTTATAGTTTGAGTCTGAAGGATTGTTACAGACAGAATTTTTTTTGTGTGCAGCTGTTTAAATTTAGCTCATCTTTCTCATTTTATTTTTAACTCTGTAGAATTCCTTGTCCTGGTAATTAATGGAGGAATTTCCCGCTAATACAATTTCAGTCACTCACTGCCCTAATTTGTTGACGACTTCGAATTAATTAGTTTTTTGTTTCGGTATTAACCACTTTCTTGCTGGGCATGAGACCTTTACTAATATCCTGGAATTCATTTGTTTCTATACCAACAAATTCGAGCCATGTCACTATGGAATTTATCAATTCCACCTTCAACACAATTACTTCTTCGCCTCGGACGAAAATATCCATATCTGAACTTAACTTTTGACCTTCCAACCCGTTAATCCTTTCCAACAGTTTCTCAAATCTTTTATTCACACACACGTGTCCACTTTTATTTACATGTAAAAACCGACAATTTCTATCCACCTACTTTGTATACTTAAGAAATGTTACACTTCAGTGAATAGCAAGAACACTTCAAGAGAGATGCTGACGACATATCTTAACCTGACTTTAAATTTAGTGGTCCAGCAGAGCACATACACGTGTGACCACCACGAATGTTTATAGTGTAAAAAGAGAGAAATATTAGTGAATGAAACGATGGAGGCTCGAACCTCCTACACAGAATGTCTCGTCGCAGCCATGGCAACGAGTATAAAAGAGAGCGGTGCTAGATTATTAATAGCATTATGTTAACAGCGAATCGCTAAAACTGTAGGGGTTATAATGTCATGGGAATGGGAGACTGGGTTGTCTCCAAAGGGAGGATACCTCACATTCTTTCAGTCAAAAGCCCTTCACCTGAAGGTGAAGTGTGGTGGAGAGAGAAGCAAGTGATATAAAACAAAATAAATGACCCTTGTAGGTTAGAGAGAGTAATCAATGATAAATAAGACAAATGCAACACCCAGGCGCTGCATTTTTGTCTTAACTAGTCGGTACTGTTTACAATTATTGTTGAATAATAAATGATAGTGTGTGGTGAACATGAAGACGTCATGAAATTATAAAGTAATGAGTGATTGTGTGGTGGAGGATGCAAGGACGCCATGAAGTTGTGCAGTACAAACTGATAGTGTGTAATGGACATGAGGACGTCAGGGAGTAATGACTTACTGATAGTGTGTTGTGGAGAAGATGACGACATCATTGAGTAATGACTGATGAGTGTGTAGTAGAGATCACGACGTCATATAGTTATCTTGAAGACAATGCCCCAGTCATACTTAGACTGTTATAGCATTAATGTGTACACCATGGTGAGTAGTGTAGGTGTTGATGCTACGTGACCAAGAGGATGGATGAGAGAGAGTGGAGTGACAGGGGGAGTGAGGAGAGTGGAGTGACGGAGGGTAGTGAGGAGAGTGGAGTGACAGGGGGAGTGAGGAGAGTGGAGTGACGGAGGGTAGTGAGGAGAGTGGAGTGACGGAGGGTAGTGAGGAGAGTGGAGTGACGGAGGGTAGTGAGGAGAGTGGAGTGACGGAGGGTAGTGAGGAGAGTGGAGTGACGGAGGGTAGTGAGGAGAGTGGAGTGACGGAGGGTAGTGAGGAGAGCGGAGTGACGGAAGGTAGTGAGGAGAGAGGTGTGACGGAGGGTAGTGAGGAGAGTGGAGTGACAGGGGGAGTGAGGAGAGTGGAGTGACGGAGGGTAGTGAGGAGAGTGGAGTGACGGAGGGTAGTGAGGAGAGTGGAGTGACGGAGGGTAGTGAGGAGAGTGGAGTGACAGGGGGAGTGAGGAGAGTGGAGTGACGGAAGGTAGTGAGGAGAGTGGAGTGACGGAGGGTAATGAGGAGAGTGGAGTGACGGAGGGTAGTGAGGAGAGAGGTGTGACGGAGGGTAGTGAGGAGAGAGGTGTGACGGAGGGTAGTGAGGAGAGTGGAGTGACGGAGGGTAGTGAGGAGAGTGGAGTGACGGAGGGTAGTGAGGAGAGAGGTGTGACGGAGGGTAGTGAGGAGAGAGGTGTGACGGAGGGTAGTGAGGAGAGTGGTGTGACGGAGGGTAGTGAGGAGAGCGGAGTGACGGAGTGTAGTGAGGAGAGAGGTGTGACGGAGGGTCGTGCGGAGAGTGGAGTGACAGGGGGAGGGAGGAGAGTGGAGTGACGGAGGGTAGTGAGGAGAGTGGAGTGACGGAGGGTAGTGAGGAGAGTGGAGTGACGGAGGGTAGTGAGGAGAGTGGAGTGACAGGGGGAGTGAGGAGAGTGGAGTGACGGAAGGTAGTGAGGAGAGTGGAGTGACGGAGGGTAATGAGGAGAGTGGAGTGACGGAGGGTAGTGAGGAGAGAGGTGTGACGGAGGGTAGTGAGGAGAGAGGTGTGACGGAGGGTAGTGAGGAGAGTGGAGTGACGGAGGGTAGTGAGGAGAGTGGAGTGACGGAGGGTAGTGAGGAGAGAGGTGTGACGGAGGGTAGTGAGGAGAGAGGTGTGACGGAGGGTAGTGAGGAGAGAGGTGTGACGGAGGGTAGTGAGGAGAGTGGAGTGACGGAGGGTAGTGAGGAGAGAGGTGTGACGGAGGGTAGTGAGGAGAGTGGAGTGACGGAGGGTAGTGAGGAGAGAGGTGTGACAGAGTAGTGAGGAGAGTGGTGTGACGGAGGGTAGTGAGGAGAGAGGTGTGACGGAGGGTAGTGAGGAGAGAGGTGTGACGGAGGGTAGTGAGGAGAGTGGAGTGACGGAGGGTAGTGAGGAGAGAGGTGTGACGGAGGGTAGTGAGGAGGGAGGTGTGACGGGGGAGTGACGGAGAGAGGTGTGACGGGGGAGTGACGGAGAGAGGTGTGACGGGGGAGTGACGGAGAGGGGAGTGACGGAGAGAGGTGTGACGGGGGAGTGACGGAGAGATGTGTGACGGGGGAGTGACGGAGAGAGGTGTGACGGGGGAGTGACGGAGAGAGGTGTGACGGGGGGAGTGACGGAGAGAGGTGTGACGGGGGAGTGACGGAGAGTGGAGTGACGGAGGGTAGTGAGGAGAGAGGTGTGACGGGGGAGTGACGGAGAGAGGTGTGACGGGGGAGTGACGGAGACAGTGGTTAGGGAGGAAGAAGATAAAACAATAAGTCTAGTATACACAGTACAAACTATTGTAATTTATATTAAACAAAGTTATACAATATTGTAATGAATTTCCGTCAGATATTTGATGTAGAAGATAATAAGTCACTTGTGTAACAGTAAGGTATCTTTATTCAGAAACGTTTCGCCCGCATAGTAGGCTTCTTCAGTCGAGTACACAGGAGGCAGCAGAAGCAGTGGAGATCTAAAGACGGTGTAATCAGTCCCTCAGCCTTGAAGATGTAGTTTGAAGGTGGTCAGTCCCTCAGCCTTGAAGACGTAATTTGAAGGTGGTCAGTCCCTCAGCCTTGAAGACGTAATTTGAAGGTGGTCAGTCCCTCAGCCTTGAAGACGTAATTTGAAGGCGGTCAGTCCCTCAGCCTTGAAGACGTAATTTGAAGGTGGTCAGTCCCTCAGCCTTGAAGACGTAGTTTGAAGGTGGTCAGTCCCTCAGCCTTGAAGACGTAGTTTGAAGGTGGCCAGTCCCTCAGCCTTGAAGACGTAGTTTGAAGGTGGTCAGTCCCTCAGCCTTGAAGACGTAGTTTGAAGGCGGTCAGTCCCTCAGCCTTGAAGACGTAGTTTGAAGGTGGTCAGTCCCTCAGCCTTGAAGACGTAGTTTGAAGGTGGTCAGTCCCTCAGCCTTGAAGACGTAGTTTGAAGGCGGTCAGTCCCTCAGCCTTGAAGACGTAGTTTGAAGGTGGTCAGTCCCTCAGCCTTGAAAATGTAGTTTGAAGGTGGTCAGTCCCTCAGCCTTCAGAAGCGTTTTGCTCCATAGTCTGGACGAATAAAGATATCTAACTGTGGCAAGTGTGACTTACTCAATTTGCTGGTAATGAATGCTATTTTCATAGTCAGCCCTTTAAGAAATCATTAGCTATACACTCGCCAAATTTCGAATTCAATTGTATATTTTAGAAAACTGAAAAGAGAATTTATCCTCTACTTTAGTTACTCTAATAAGCATTAATACTCACTCATGTTCATACTGTGGATGGTAGTCAATCCATACTTACTCCGTGGTGGGTAGTCACCTCCTACCCATTATGTAAGGGTAGTTTTCTTATACCCATCTGGTCGAGGGTAGCCACCTCATACCCATCTCGTGTCTTATACTCAACCTAAGGGGGTAGTCACCTCATAGCCATCTTTTGGGTATAAGGTGACTACCTATCCTGTGGAGGGTAGTCGCAGACCCATTGTGTGAATGGTAGTCACCCTATACTACTTTTATAAAGAGGTCACTTCATATTGGGTCCAGGAGCTAGGTTACCTAGTGGGAGTATTTAACTTTATTCTGGTAAAAGCTTGGATACTGATCAGTCATAGCATTCCTTAAAGTTCTATTAATGTTCAGTTGTGTTATGTTACCATTTTATATGGCTAGCCACAGTGTTGTTATTGATCAATTCCACTTGTTCCTGCATACAATAGTATAAAAATACTGCTCGTTGGGCTAGTACACCAAACTGGGACTAGAATGAATTTACCGTATGTCCTCGGATGACGATAAAACACCTATCTTGGCTAGATGCGTCATTTTTGTAGGATTGCGTGGTCCAGTGGGTGAGAGTATTGTTTTTGCACACCATGAGGCGGGACAAAGCAGCATGGCTTCGAATCGTTGGCTAGTCGAGTTGTTGATTTTATATATATATATATATATATATATATATATATATATATATATATATATATATATATATATATATATATATATATATATATATAAAATAATAAAAATAATAATAATCAATATACTGTACCCGGTTCAATCCACGGAAAAGGATTTATCGTCTTAAAACGAGAAAGATTAAACTGTTATCAACAGCGCACTCGGCATTGTTACATTTATAGTAAGAATAAATTTTGATGTTTGCAACATTGTTACTCTGATATCAATTTTAAGTGAAGATAATTTGGAACGCAGACGTAATGACAGCTGTAATATATTAAATCAGGTTATTAAATGCAAACTCTGGTGAAGAAATATGATGATTCAGATTTAAAAATATTCTCTGACGACTGAGTTAAACTGACCATGAAGGAGATAACACAGCAAGGAAGAGATATGAAAGAAGAAAGAGAACGTACAATATGAGAAGGATAAAATCGAATAAAACACAAGACAAGAGAGTGATAAGACATCACGAGAAACATAATAGGCACAGAGAAACATCACTCAGAGATAAAACACAGTAATAAAGATCAGAACATGTAACAAAAGAATAGAGCACATTGGGCAAAAAATAAAAGTGTTTTTAAGAATTTGTAATTCTGTATGCATTAAAAATTGAAGAATACTTTGGTTACATGAAGGTACAAAGGAACTGCGACACGGAGTCTACGTCTACAAACACAAAACGCAGAACAAGCTTTTACTGGGACTGCCTTTTATATATTGTGTCTTTATTCCTATATATATCGGCTTTACGTCAGTACATGCTGCACCACAAGAGTCATGAACACATTCTGAACCGAGTGAACATTCAAATGGTATAAAATGGAACAATACTCTTCTCCAGACTGAGGGACTGGCCACCTCAAAACTTCAAGGGTGATGGACTGATAAAATCGTCTTCAAGCATCTTCTGCTTCTATCAACTTTTCTGTACTCGAATGAAGAAGCCTACTGCGTAGGCGAAACGTTTCAAAATAAAGATACCTAACTGTTGCATATGTGTCTTGAACTCTTCATGAGCGCTCACATTCTTTCTAATAACATATAGATTAACTAACAACCCAAGTTGTGACGCTGATCTGCTTCACCAGTTGGGCTGGTGAAGTAGATCGGATCATTTATATTTATCATGTCAAACAGTTAACAAAACCAAATGCATTTAATTATATGTAGCTAAGACATTAACAACCTTCAAAAAACATTCACAGAAATGGTTACTTTAAGGTCCACCTGACCTAGAGTGAGACGGTTCCTTAATAACTGCAGAAAGATAAAATGACTAAGTAGACGAGTTTTGTCAATCTCATTGCAGGATTATAAGTATAATTTGTCGATCCAACAAAAACGGTCGATGTAGCCAACAGTATAAGCGGTAAAACTAGACAGTATCTTCATCAATGTATTCGACTCACATGCGATTGAGTTTTCATAAAACTTGGTGATTATATGGGCATACGATAAACCATTAGGGATTATACAGCATCTGAGTAATGAGAGGAAGGGAAGGGCAGCTCAAATTACCTGGCTAACGAGCCTTTAACTAACATAAAGGTTGATTTAAAAGGTGTTAAACAATGTCAAGCATATCCTCTATGTAAGAACGTAGAACAATACGGTTATTTACCTCGTATACCAGCATAAATACCTCAAAAGTAGCTGTAATTAATTAAAAACTACATTGATTTAATACATCGTCTAAGTCATTATGTCATTACTGTGGGAGCCATAATACTAGCAACATCTGGACTGCTCAACTTTGTCTGGGAGGCCACTTTGTATAACCTTTGCATGGGAGGCCACTTTGTATAAGCTTTGCCTGGGAGGCCACTTTGTATATGCTTTGCCTGGGAGGCCACTTTGTATATGCTTTGCCTGGGAGGCCAAGTTGTATAACCTTTGCCTGTGAGGCCACCTTGTATGAACTTGGCCTGGGAGGCCACTTTGTATAAGCTTTGCCTGTGAGGCCACCTTGTATTAGCTTTACCTGGGAGGCCACCTTGTATAAGCTTTACCTGGAGGCCACCTTGTATAAGCTTTACCTGGGAGGCCACCTTATATAAGCTTTACCTGGGAGGCCACCTTGTATAAGCTTTACCTGGGAGGCCACCTTGTATAAGCTTTACCTGGGAGGCCACCTTGTATAAGCTTTACCTGGGAGGCCACCTTGTATAAGCTTTACCTGGGAGGCCACCTTGTATAAGCTTTACCTGGGAGGCCACCTTGTATAAGCTTTACCTGGGAGGCCACCTTGTATAAGCTTTACCTGGGAGGCCACCTTATATAAGCTTTACCTGGGAGGCCACCTTGTATAAGCTTTACCTGGGAGGCCACCTTGTATAAGCTTTCATAACACTTACGGATGTCGAAATAACAGCATAGGTACAATAAATTTATAATTATTTTTAGGACGATTACGTAGCATTTTTATGTCGATAATACGAGCGTAAACAAGTGGATCTTTAAGTATTACAGATTCTTTCTCATCGATGCAACTATATGCAATAAAGTTATTTTCCTTGGTAAAGCAGTTAGTTGCCTCCCAAGTGTTGAACACTCATAATTAAATAACAAAAAAGGCACAATACCGTAACTGGAACGATACACAAATAACCCGCACATAAAAGAGAGAAGCTTACGACGACGTTTCGGTCCGACTTGGACCATTGACAAAGTCACTCATTATCGACAAGCTTTTCAACACACGAATTGTCTGAGACACAAACAAATGGCAATATTTATTTTGTGTCTTGTAGTTAAAAATATTTTTCTACAATTACACCAATAATACTGAATTATTCAACACCATCTGTGGTTGGCATTTTAATTACAACAGTGATTAAATTAATGCATGTAAACAACGACAAGAACAACTGAAGCAGTTTATGTACTTAATGAGCTAAAATCAAATCATATCAAGTTTATTCTTTATAAAGATTACAATGTGGGGTTTATATATTACCTAAAAGTAATTACAGAGAGGGACACTATCACACCTAGCATGACTAGGCATTTCGGGCGGACTAAGATTTATTCAAAACTTTATATTGGCACAGATTATGGAGCATATTGGTATTAATTAAGGCTAAGTATAACTGGGTTGGAGCCTATACGATCCTTGTGCTGTTAGTAGGTCTAACTAAACTAAAATAAGCAAGTTATGTAGTAACAAGTCTTTGATTGTAATGAAACGAATGTTTTAAGTATTTTTAAATAGCAGGAATACCCAATGCTTATTTTCCATTATATAAAAAACTATAAAAGACTAGAAGAGAAAGATTTATTCCGTAAATATTTAAAGCTAAACGATTGCACAAAGGTCATTAAGGCTGCCTAACATTTGTACATTAACATTCAAGACATCTCTAAACTAGCTATAAAATAAGTATTTAGTGAGTTATAACATGTGGTCATTGACCAGGCCGCAGGGGCGTTGACCCCCATAAAATCTCTCCAGGTATACTACAGGTATACTCCAGGTACACTTGGATATAACACTATTCAGTGTATTCACGCATATCGTATTATACATATATATTGCAGGTCAGCAATTTGAAACAGGCTTGCAACATGAATGAGGCCAGCAACATGATTAGATCTGTAATATAAGGCAAGCCTACAATATGAAATGATCATAAATGAGGCTGATCTGTAGCATGATGCAAGCCTAGAACATGAGGCTGGTCTACATGAAGCAGCCTTGCAACATGAGGCTGGTCTACATGAAGCAGCCTTCCAACATGAGGCTGGTCTACATGAAGCAGCCTTCCAACATGAGGCTGGTCTACATGAAGCAGCCTTCCAACATGAGGCTGGTCTACATGAAGCATCCTTCCAACATGAGGCTGGTCTACATGAAGCAGCCATGCAACATGAGGCTGGTCTACATGAAGCAGCCTTGCAACATGAGGCTGGTCTACATGAAGCAGCCTTGCAACATGAAGCTGGTCTACATGAAGCAGCCTTGCAACATGAGGCTGGTCTACATGAAGCAACCATGCAACATGAGGCTGGTCTACATGAAGCAGCCATGCAACATGAGGCTAGTCTACATGAAGCAGCCATGCAACATGAGGCTGGTCTACATGAAGCAGCCTTGCAACATGAAGCTGGTCTACATGAAGCAGCCATGCAACATGAGGCTGGTCTACATGAAGCAGCCTTGCAACATGAGGCTGGTCTACATGAAGCAGCCATGCAACATGAGGCTGGTCTACATGAAGCAGCCATGCAACATGAGGCTGGTCTACATGAAGCAGCCTTGCAACATGAGGCTGGTCTACATGAAGCAGCCTTCCAACATGAGGCTGGTCTACATGAAGCAGCCATGCAACATGAGGCTGGTCTACATGAAGCAGCCATGCAACATGAGGCTGGTCTACATGAAGCAGCCATGCAACATGAGGCTGGTCTACATGAAGCAGCCTTGCAACATGAAGCTGGTCTACATGAAGCAGCCTTGCAACATGAGGCTGGTCTACATGAAACAGCCTTCCAACATGAAGCTGGTCTACATGAAACAGCCATGCAACATGAGGCTGGTCTACATGAAACAGCCTTCCAACATGAAGCTGGTCTACATGAAGCAGCCTTGCAACATGAAGCTGGTCTACATGAAGCAGCCTTGCAACATGAGGCTGGTCTACATGAAACAGCCTTCCAACATGAGGCTGGTCTACATGAAGCAGCCATGCAACATGAGGCTGGTCTACATGAAGCAGCCTTGCAACATGAAGCTGATCTACATGAAGCAGCCTTCCAACATGAAGCTGGTCTACATGAAGCAGCCATGCAACATGAGGCTGGTCTACATGAAGCAGCCTTCCAACATGAAGCTGGTCTACATGAAGCAGCCATGCAACATGAGGCTGGTCTACATGAAGCAGCCTTCCAACATGAAGCTGGTCTACATGAAGCAGCCTTGCAACATGAGGCTGGTCTACATGAAGCAGCCTTTCAACATGAAGCTTGTCTACATGAAGCAGCCTTTCAACATGAGGCTGGTCTACATGAAGCAGCCATGCAACATGAGGCTGGTCTACATGAAGCAGCCTTGCAACATGAGGCTGGTCTACATGAAGCAGCCATGCAACATGAGGCTGGTCTACATGAAGCAGCCATGCAACATGAGGCTGGTCTACATGAAGCAGCCTTGCAACATGAGGCTGGTCTACATGAAGCAGCCATGCAACATGAGGCTGGTCTACATGAAGCAGCCATGCAACATGAGGCTGGTCTACATGAAGCAGCCTTGCAACATGAGGCTGGTCTACATGAAGCAGCCTTTCAACATGAGGCTGGTCTACATGAAGCAGCCTTCCAACATGAGGCTGGTCTACATGAAGCAGCCTTTCAACATGAGGCTGGTCTACATGAAGCAGCCTTCCAACATGAGGCTGGTCTACATGAAGCAGCCTTTCAACATGAGGCTGGTCTACATGAAGCATCCTTCCAACATGAGGCTGGTCTACATGAAGCAGCCTTCCAACATGAGGCTGGTCTACATGAAGCAGCCTTGCAACATGAGGCTGGTCTACATGAAGCAGCCTTCCAACATGAGGCTGGTCTACATGAAGCAGCCTTGCAACATGAGGCTGGTCTACATGAAGCAGCCTTTCAACATGAGGCTGGTCTACATGAAGCAGCCTTCCAACATGAGGCTGGTCTACATGAAGCAGCCTTTCAACATGAGGCTGGTCTACATGAAGCAGCCTTCCAACATGAAGCTGGTCTACATGAAGCATCCTTCCAACATGAGGCTGGTCTACATGAAGCAGCCTTCCAACATGAGGCTGGTCTACATGAAGCAGCCATGCAACATGAAGCTGGTCTACATGAAGCAGCCTTCCAACATGAGGCTGGTCTACATGAAGCAGCCTTCCAACATGAGGCTGGTCTACATGAAGCAGCCTTCCAACAATAGGCTGGTCTACATGAAACAGCCTTGCAACATGAGGCTGGTCTACATGAAGCAGCCTTGCAACATGAGGCTGGTCTACATGAAGCAGCCATGCAACATGAGGCTGGTCTACATGAAACAGCCATACAACATGAAGCTGGTCTACATGAAACAGCCTTGCAACATGAGGCTGGTCTACATGAAGCAGCCATGCAACATGAGGCTGGTCTACAACAGCCTTGCAACATAAAGCTTGTCTACATGAAGCAGCCTTCCAACATGAGGCTGGTCTACATGAAGCAGCCTTCCAACATGAGGCTGGTCTACATGAAGCAGCCTTCCAACATGAGGCTGGTCTACATGAAGCAGCCTTCCAACATGAGGCTGGTCTACATGAAGCAGCCTTCCAACATGAGGCTGGTCTACATGAAGCAGCCTTCCAACATGAGGCTGGTCTACATGAAGCAGCCTTCCAACATGAGGCTGGTCTACATGAAACAGCCTTGCAACATGAGGCTGGTCTTCATGAAACAGCCTTGCAACATGAGGCTGGTCTACATGAAGCAGCCTCCACCATGAGGCTGGTCTACATGAAGCAGTCATGCAACATGAGGCTGGTCTACATGAAGCAGCCTTCCAACATGAAGCAGGACTGCAACATGAAACAAGCCTATAATATTAGGCAGGCCTTCAACATTATGCAGGCATACAACATGAGGCAGTCCTGCAGCACTTTGTAGACCTACAATATGAGGCAAATTTATATCAGCTAAGCCTGCAGTATGAGACAGACATACAGTATGAGGCAGACTTACAACACAAGTTAAGCCTGCAACATGCGGCGGACTTGTAACATAAGCCTACAATATGAGGCAGACTTACAACAAATGTTAAGCCTACAATATGAGGCAGACTTACAACATAAGCCTACAATATGAGGCAGACTTACAACATAAGCCTGCAATATGAGGTAGACTTACAACATAAGCCTGCAACATGAGGCAGACTTACAACATAAGCCTGCAATATGAGGCAGACTTATAACATAAGCCTACAATATGAGGCAGACTTACAACATAAGCCTACAATATGAGGCAGACTTACAACATAAGCCTACAATATGAGGCAGACTTACAACATAAGCCTACAATATGAGGCAGACTTACAACATAAGCCTGCAATATGAGGCAGACTTACAACATAAGCCTGCAATATGAGGCAGACTTAAGAACATAAGAAAGAAGGAACACTGCAACAGGCCTACTGACCCATGCGGAGCAGGTCCATGTCCCCCCCAGGATTAGACCAATGACCCACCCACCGGATTATCTCAATGACCCACCCAGTCTGGTCATCCCCACTCAAGGATGGAGCACTGTACCAGACCCAGCAGCACAAGCTAGTCAGGTCCAACTCACACCCACCCACACCAACTCATGTATTTATCTAACCTATTTTTAAAACTACACAACGTTTTAGCCTCAATAACTGTACTCGGGAGTTTGTTCCACTCATCCACAACTCTATTACCAAATCAGTGCTTTCCTATATCCTTCCTGAATCTGAATTTTTCTAACTTGAAACCATTGCTGCGAGTCCTGTCTTGGCTGGAAATTTTCAGCACACTATTTACATCCCCTTTATTTATTCCTGTTTTCCATTTATACACCTCGATCATATCCCCCCTAATTCTACGCCTTTCGAGAGAGTGCAGATTCAGGGCCCTCAGTCTTTCCTCATAGGGAAGAATTCTGATACATGGGATCATCTTTGTCATCCTCCTTTGTACGTTTTCCAGAGCATTTATATCCGTTCTGTAATACGGTGACCAGAACTGAGCAGCATAGTCTAAATGAGGCCTAACCAAGGATATATAGAGTTGAAGAACAACCTGAGGACTTCTATTATTTATACTTCTAGATATGAAGCCAAGAATTCTGTTAGATTTATTGCGAACACTAATGCACTGTTGTCTTGGTTTTAGATTACTGCTAACCAGAACTCCTAAATCCTTTTCGCAATCAGTAGTATTAAGATCTACATTATTTAGTTTATATGTGTCATGGTTATTTACCTGTCCAACATTTAGAACTTTGCATTTGTCAATATTAAACTGCATCTGCCACTTCTCCGACCATTGCGTCAGTCTATTCAAATCATCCTGGAGTGCTCTGATGTCCTCATTAGAATGAATTGGACGACCTATTTTGGTGTCATCAGCAAATTTGCTTATGTCGCTATTTATTCCCTCATCTATGTCGTTTATGTAAATTGTGAACAACAACGGGCCCTACACTGACCCCTGAGGAACACCGCTTGTGACGTGCCCCCATTCTGATTTCTCCCCATTTATGCAAACTCTCTGCTGTCTAATTGTCAGCCATGCCTCTACCCAGGAAAAAATTTCTCCTCCTATTCCGTGTGCCTTAAGTTTCCTCAATAGCCTCTGGTATGGAACTCTATCGAAAGCCTTACTGAAGTCCATATACACTATCATATTCATTACCATGATCTACCTCCTCAAACACCTTGTGGAAAAAGTTAGTAAATTCGTAAGACAGGAACGCCCCTTTGTAAAACGGTGTTGAGAATCATTAATCAATCTGTGCCTGTCAAGATGGCTACGAATTGCTTCGGCAATTATTGATTCCATAAATTTTCCCACTATGGAGGTAAGGCTTATTGGTCTATAGTTCGAAGCCAAGGACCTGTCACCTGCCTTGTAAATAGGTATTACATTTGCCATTTTCCACTTATCAGGCACTATGCCAGTTTGTAGTGATATGTTAAAAAGATTAGCCAAAGGTATGCTAAGTTCCTCTTTACATTCCTTTAACACCCTTGCAAACAGTTCATCAGGACCTGGGGATTTGTTAGGTTTTAGTTTCTCTATTTGTCTGAGAACCATGTCACTAGTTACCGCAATCGTACATAGTTTATCATCCTGTTCTACGAAATCTATTATTTCAGGAATATCGCTAGTATTTTCCTGGGTGAAAACTGAGAGGAAGTAGGTATTTAGAATTTCACACATATCCTTATCACTGTCAGTGATCGATCTTATGTATTCCTGTTAACCCTTTGGGGCCTAGTTCCTAGGCCTTTTGTGTATCCACATGCTCTCGCGCTACCGTCCACAGGATGGATATGGGGTGCACAATAAACTAGCCACTTCGGTGGCAAAATCTAATCTGTCAGTGATCTGACCTGAGTTACTCTTAAGTGGGCCAATCTTGTCCCTAATCTTACTTCTGTATACCTGAAAGAACCCTTTTGGGTTAGTCTTTGAATCCCTTGCGACCTTGGCTTCATAATCCCTTTTTGCTTTTCTTATTCCTTTTTTTATTTCTCTCCTTAATTGAATATATTGATTTCTTAACTGCCCATCCCCTCTTTTGATACGCCTATATATGCCTCTCTTTTGACCAATGAGATGCTTTAATCTATTGTTCATCCATTTGGGATCATTTTTGTTAGATCTAATTTTCCTACTCGGAACAAAAGTTGTCAGGGCAGCTAGAACTATGCTCTGAAAAACGTCATATTGGCATCCAAGATCACCTACCTGACCCATAGTCAGGACATCCCAATTTAGCCCACCCAAGTAATTTTTCAGTCCCTTGAAGTCGGCCAAGCGAAAATCTGGGACAGAGATTTGATTGCAGTTATCTGGGTAATTCCATGACATATTGAAACTAAGTGATTTGTGATCACTTTCCCCAAGCTCATCATTAACCTCAAGATTATTAATTAGTGAACCTTTGTTGGCAAGAACCAAGTCAAACAGATTGTTTCCTCTAGTTGGTTCTGTCACAACCTGTTCTAACAAGCAATCCTGAACCGTATCAAGAAAGTCACTAGACTCAAAATTTCCTGTCATATTGTTCCAGGACGTCTGCTCGACGTCACTTCATGACGTCTACCCTGCTATCACCTCGCAATGTCCCCCCACGACATCCGTCACGACGTCACGAGTGACATCACCACATGGTGTCACATCGACAGGGTTATAGTTTCACAGTGAGCAATTTGTATTCAGTGTTGTCGAGAAGGATTGAGAGAAGATATATGTCGCATATTAATTTCTCAATGTTCCTTACTAATGTTCTCATATGTTCGCAAATGCCGTAGTGTCGATTTTTGCACAGAAAAGCATCTTTTGCTATTGCAAGCCATGCAGTAACCGCATGTGCAGTGTGGGTGAGTGCAAGTTTTATGTGAGTCCCGAATGTGTGGTCTGAGCCCAGACCATTGGTAACACCCATGCGGTACATGTCACCATGTTGTGACCATTGACAGCTGACATAAGTCAGTCCAGGCATCAGGTTACGAGTATCGAGCCCCGTGTATAGATAGTACTTATGCTCACCATTCGCAGATTCCATGCCTGAGTCGTCCTTCTGCGACTCCCTGTTTAGACTCGTTTCAATCCACCTCCTAACCGTCAGAGTGCAGTTATGTGTAGAAAACCAATCTGAGGATGCTTAGACTAACCTCTGCTATGACTCCAACTATCGAGAGGATGACATCGTCAAGTCAGAGTAACCCTGTTGGCAGGCGACTGACTCATGTCACAGCTTCAGTGAGCAGCCTGCACAAAGTATATCACTTTGATTGTTAGCCTGCCCACTCCAGTTATGGTGTATGCTGCGACGACTCCCAGATGTTCCACCTGAGTTGTCTCTGCTACGACTCCACTCTCGCCGGCATTGACAGCCCCAGCAACAATACCAGTCGAGAAATGTGCTCCTGAGTTGCTTGCCAGAAGAAGTCCTGCCCAGTTGCCGAGTACTGACGATGCCTCAATTAAGGGCACTAGCAGGTTGTGCCCCAAGTTGAGTGAACCCTGAAGTGACTACCACGATGACTGCTTAACCATTCCAGGAGACCATACCCTGTTATGTCACAGCTCAGCTGCAGTAATGTCTCCTGTGTTCCAGTGTCTGTCCAGACACCAAAGCCCACCAAAGCCTTGGACCATGATATTTAGCACACCCCCATTTTTTTCTACCCTCCCTGTAGGATTTTTTTTTGTGTCCATGACCATATGTATTTATATGCTTGTATTCTGTGTTCTATGCCCTGTTCCTGAGAGAGAAAGACTGAGTTTTTTTCAGTCATGGTCGAGGACGACCATGGGTAAGTGGCCGAGCGACGTATGTCCAGTTGCTTCCATATTTAGCGGAACTATGGTAATGACACCTAGCAGCATAGGCGTACCAAGCTCAGCCCGCACCACCCTTATTCTGTCATGCTCTGGCATCCGACGTCACTCAGTCAACAAGGTTTACTCTGTCACTCACTCCCAGGCCAAAGCCTTCTGGTCCTGGGCCCGGCTTAGCAACTTTAACACACTGCCTGTATATAAGACCCCAAATAAAGTAACAAGCCTCTTAAGCTTTGTTGTTGATCCCTGGCTTGCACAGGACTCAAATCAATTGTAACAATGGAGCAGCAGGCCACCTACATGGAGCAGCGGGTCACCAACATAAAACAGCAGGCCACCAACATGAAGCGAAAGGCCAGCAACATGGAGCAGCGGGCCAAGAACATGAAGCAGTGGGCCAACAACATGGAGCAGTAAGCCAAATATATAAAACAGCGGGCTACCAATATGGAGCAGTGGGTCACAGACATAAAGCAGCAGACAACCAACATGGAGCAGCAGGCCACCAACATGGAGCAGCAGGCCACCAACATGGAGCAGCAGGCCACCAACATGGAGCAGGAGGCCACCAACATTGAGCAGCAGACCACTAACAGAGCAGTGGGCCAGAAACATAAAACAGCAGACCACCAATATGAAGCAAAGGGCCAGTAACATGGAGCAGCGGACCACCAACTTGGAACAGCGGGCCATCAACATGGAACTGTGGGCCATCAACATGGAACTGTGGGCCAACAACAAGGAATAGCAGACGGCCAACATGAAGAGCGGGCCACCAACATGGAACAGCGGTCCACCAACAAGGAGTAGCAGACGGCCAACATGAAGAGCGGGCCACCATCATGGAGCAGTGGGCCAGCAACATTAAACAGTGGGCCACCAACATAAAACAGCGGGCCAGCAACATGAAAACACTGCTGCGCTACAAGATAATCAGTTTACTTGGGCCAAGCCTCGTGTGAAGCCTCGACAATGGTCGACAAATTAATAGCGAACAGTGATGTCAAAAGCTTTGTTTAATGAGGCTTTCACCGCGTAAAGCAATGCCCAATAAATATTTATCCGTAATTCAATTAAGGCATAGAGAGGCATAAACAAGTGCAATTACCCCGACACAACAGTCCCCACCATAAACACAATTATGCACAAAACCCGGGCTGGTACCAAGCTTCGTTTTATACATATATTTATTTTGCCTGATTCATCATTTGTCGTGTGAGTGATGTGATAAGTCATGATGGATGCTGGACGCTATGTTAACTAGAGCCAATGTCAGATTTGTTAGCATTAACTGAATGTATGTTGCTGGGGAGTGGGGGTGGTGGTGCTGGTGGTGGTGCTTGTGGGGGTGGTGGTGCTGGTTGTTGTGAGGGTGGTGATGGTAGTGCTGTTTCTGGTAGTTGTATGGTGGTAGTCGCTGTTTTTTCGTTGTTGTGGTAGTGGTGGTGCTTGAAGGGGGTTGTGTTGGTAGTGCCAGCAGAAGGCTTCGGTCACATGACCGAAATCTCCTGTGGTGGGTTATCGTCTGACTAACAACCGCGTCAGTTAACACTTGTTCTGTTTCCTGACGAACCTTACCTAACCTAACCTGGTGGCGATGTTAAAATGTTCGTAGTTATGATGTAAATATTAGAGTTGGTGATGTAAGTGGTGGTGATGATTGTGTTTGTGAGGGTTAGAGCAGTTATGATTAGTGTGTAGGGTGTTGGAGATGGTGATTGTGGTGGTGGGTGTTGGTGGTGGTTCTAGTGGTGGTGGTGGTATTAATGGTGGTGGTGGTGGTGGTGTTAGAGATGTTGATAAATTATCAACATGTCGGTTCTCTGAACCATTCATCTACAAAGGTGTTAGAGATAAAAAAAAATTCTGCAGAAAAAAAATGATTATTTTGAATTTGGTGTTGGTCGCCCCAGCCATCACATCCTACTGTTAGTTTAGGAAAAACTTAACTTTTGAGACAGCTAGAATGTTTATAACAATTTAAAAAAAAGCAAATTGCTTAAATTAATTGTTTTACATTATCGGAATAGTAAAACAAACAGTATGTTTGGGTTTACAAAAAAATGATTAATCAACTTCTGTTATTTAATGTAAAAATTATCCCAGATCGTGCAGCACCAACACAGAGTGCGCGAGAACCACAGTCTTGTAGCGGCTACTCCCTTGACCACTGCTGACCGCACTGGAGAGACTCGCAGAGAAGTGGTTCCGTATTACTCTTGTAGAAGTATCCACACCAGAGACAGTGGAAGAACAGCTGTCCTGAGGGAGCAGTAGTGTTGTAGTGATTCCACATTGGATCACTGACCACACCAGACACTTGAGGGAGCTGTAGTGTTGTAGTAATGCCACAGTAGATCACTGACCACACCAGACACTGGAGGGAGCAGTAGTGTTGTAGGGACACTGACCACACCATACATTCAAGGAGCAGAAGCTTTGTAGTGATACCATACTCACTGTCAGGTTAACACAATTGTTGAGGAGTCCTGGGAACTGAACGCTATCAGCCTAGCAATTCCTAGCCAGCCTAACAGATCCAGCACTGGTCACAGTCAAGAAAGCACGGATATCACCATATGTCTCACTCATCTCTCCTTATATTTGAGTTACTGCCACCACCAGGTTGGTAACGCAATACACAAATTTAAATGAATGTTCATGAACCAATGGTGGATTGAAAGCAGAAAGTCAACAGATGCTGAGGAAGAGAGCAAATCCTATGAGTGGGCAAAAAGTGCAGCATGACCGCTTCGTCTTTTTAATAAATACAGACTCATTGTCCTCGTGCCTAACCAAAAGCTTATTATCAACAAAGACAACTTTAAACGACGTCCGGTAAAATACTTAAAACTACTTTATTTGTTTAATGAATATACATATAAGAGTACTTTAAACATGGGTACAAACACAGTCTTATTCTTAATAATCAAGCAATATATAAATTAATGATTCAGTCTTAGTTATAGTTAGTGACTGTTTTAACGTCGTACGCTTTGTACGATATATATTTTTTTACATTTTTATGGGTTGTTTCAAAAAGCACGATATCTATAAATTATAGACATCTCCATAGAATACTAGAAGGTCTGTTCCTCTAGCATTCAGCCTGTTTCTGGGTTTTTGTAACAAGCAGTCAGAATTTTGGTCCAGTTATCCTTTAAAGTTTATCATAAATTAAATAGTACTTTTGGATTGCAACTGATATGATGCTAACTAAAGAAATAAAAATCTAGAAATGTATTCACAAAGATGTCTAGATGGACAAAATCAAAGTATATTAATTTGATATAAATTAGGATATTAGCTCCTACACTTCTCTTGAAAAGCCAAGAAAAATTGTACAGTATTATAGTTTTGTAGATGAATGGTTCAGAGAACCGACATGGTTCTCTGAACCATTCATCTACAAAGCTGTCAGACACTGCATCTTCTTGGGATCTTAATACTTGGGAATTCTTCGCTTGCCTAATTCTTGGGCACGACCTACTTCAACATTGAATAAGTGTTACACTGCCTCTGACCGCTTCACCTCTCCTGCCAACGGTTTATAAGCTCCTTCTCAGCACGTATGCCGTATTCTATTCAAGATTGATGGACTGACCACATCGACTCAAGGTTGAGGGACTGATTACCTCATTCTCCTCCTATTCTTCAAGATTCTCCTTTGTATGGACTGATGAAGCCACTGTGTGGCGAAACGTTTCCTCAATAAAGATACCCAAGAGTTGCACATGTGTCTAATTTATCAGTATTATAGTGCTGACGGGTACGTTGTCAGCAATTATAAAAATAATACATACATACATAATATATACAAGCGTGTGTGAGAGAATGTGTGTATGTGCTCAAAGTTGTTCGTTACGTCTCAATAAGACTCGACTCGACTTAAACAATGATTGACCAGGCAATCACAACAGCTTGCTTGAACCATAAGATGAACGAATCGCGGAACAATAATAATATAAGCCGAAGCACAGCGTCAGGAGCAAGGAGACAAAATAACGACCCTAACTGGGGACTATCAGCAGATCCGCAATAAAGGGCATAAAACTCCTTAATACTGAATCTCAGTTCAACATAACCAAATCCCCGACTACGACAGTGGGCAGATGTCAAGCAAAATAGGTCAGAAGCTTGAACTTAGGACCTCGGCTAAGTTAGAGTGTCAGGACGACACACAACCTTAGTAAAACGTCAAAAATCACTAAGTCTGAACTTATCTCTGTGAACATAGTTACACAGAGTTACGAGAAATATGTTTTATCTCACCACCGAAATCATACTCTACCAAAATAGAGACTAAATAACGAACAAACATTGATAAGAGAGATTTCTGGAGAGAGGTGCTGGTCGAACAAGGACCATCAGAGGAGGGAGAGATGAAGGCAACACAGTCTCCAATCTCAGGTACGATCACGTGATTCTCTCGTGCTGGGACTCCAACACGGAGCGGGAAGGTAAACCAGCGAGTGGTCGTTAACAAGATAGTATGCCAATGCGGACAGCCACTCAACACTCGAAGAGTGAGTACAGTAAAGTGTAAATTGTTACATCCTACCTAATATTATAGCTAAGTCATATAATATTAAGCAAGATATTTTTAGTTTAGCTAATATTGAAAATATCAGCAATATAAAATATGAAAAGGTAATATATATCAAAGTACAATATGTACATTGGGCCCCATTCATGGGGTGCAATACTCCCCCTACCCCTGACTCATATGCATCAACTTGTAACGCAAAAGGTTTTGAAAAAATCGGAAGACTGGAGAATGGGTGTAGTACAAAGTAGCTACTTGGATTTATTAAATGTTTGTTGACACTCTGGGGTCCACTGAAGTTTTGGTTTCTGACTGGTAAGGGTATGGAGGCCACAACATCTGCAAAGTTCTTACAGGATCGTCTGTAGAAACCTACTATCCCTAAGAAACACTGGTGGGATTTTGTATCGTGAGGTACTGGGCAGTTAGACTCATTATTTGATTTTTAGGCAACCCCAGCATTAAAGGGCTAGTGTCCTTGAGGACAGAATTAGGAAGCTTAACTTGAATTTCTGGAATGGCGTGCATGGAATCAGGGTCGTCTACAGCGGCAGAGGACAGATTCATTACTAGGACTTTATGTGGGCTATTAAATATATTAATCTGATTTATGCAGTAAATTTGAATTTTCGTGGGTTTATCAATGGGAGTTACCACATAATTTACATCAGAGAGTTTACTGACGATTTGCATTGGTCCAATAAATCTAGCTATTAAGGTGTGGCCAGGCACAGGTTCTTGTAGCAGCACCTTGTCTCCTGGATTGAAGGAGCGAAACTTTGCCTCTCTCTCATACCCCTGTTCCATAATGTTTTGAGCAGATTTTAAGTTGGCCTGAGCCAAATGACGGGCCACCTGCAACCTTGAAGAAGGATTGTAGAGTAATATGCAGGCGTCTTCTCCCATCCATCCTTCCTTGAGCACTCGCAGAGGACCTCGTACCTTATACCCGAAGATAAGCGCAAATGTACTTTACCCTGTTAATTCCTGCACAGTTTCATTGCGAACAGCAACAGAGAGGAAATGATTCATTCCACTTTGTAGGAAAATGCATGCAAAAGGTTCTCATCATGGTTTTTGACATCTAATGAAATATTTCCAAGGCGTCTTGGGACTGAGGAAGATAGGCAGTGGATAATTTATTAATTATACCTAACCTACTTAAAGCTTCCCTAAACGCTTTTGCTGTAAAATTAGTACCCTGGTCACTCTGGATAGACTTAGAAATGCCAAAGATATAATTATAGTTATGGCTTTAAGAATGGTTTTAGTGTTTATACTGTGCATTGGGACTGCTTCCGGATACCATGATACTATGATCGTAAATAAGTACTGGCTCCCTGACTTGGATTTTGGCAATGGTCTCACACAATCAATGATTACCTCTGCGAACGGTTCTCCATCTGCAGGTATGAGATGAAGTGGCGCAGGTTCAATGGGGTGTCCAGGTTTACCTACTTACCTACTTGTTGATATTCCCTTCAAGAGATGTGATTCTTCACATCTTGCCTTATTTTTGGCCAGTAAAACTTTCAGCATTCTATATAGAGTTTTTGTAATTCCCAAGTAACCTCCGAAAGAGGAATTGTAGGCTATGTTCAAAATTTGTGTCCTAAATTTCTTAGGAACTACCAGTCTATCTAATTCTGGGTTTCCACCTACCTCCTTACCAGTCTCTGTGCAGTTGGTTGTGTTTAATTTTATATTATACTGGGTGATCTGAGTAGGATTCACCCATGGCTGCCTGAAAAGCGAAGTTAAAGGAAGGATCTCTTCGCTGTTCTTCCCGAATGGGTAGTCCGTCATGCATGGGAACAGAGATATCTGGTAATCCTGCAACCTTGGAGAAGGAAGGCTTGATCTGGGAATTTTCTCTAAATTTGCGAGGCTCTGGCCAGTTTTCCTCATAAAACAAATTGTCTAGCCCTAGATGTGAGTCGTCCAAGGACGGGTCAGCATTCTTGACAGACATCCCTTGGGATTTTGCCCGAGTTATGGCCAACATCGGGGAAGAATTAGTCACTATAGGTTAGGAACATTTTGTCAAATTAAGAATGTTATTACCCAGCAATAAGACGGCATCATAGGGAATCCCTCAGAAGCACCTACAGTCGAATATGCTGTAATTTATTTACTTTGCATATATATCTTATGTAAAGGGACAGAAAATACAGCTCCTCCAAATGCTTCTAAGAGAGCGGAGGAGTCCAATGATATCTTTTCAGAGAGGGGCAGTACTCCCTCTAAGAGATCAATAAGCCCCTGAATCCCTAAAGGTTGTTACATAAATTTTGTTTTTCATTCTCCTGAAGGGATATGTGACATGTACTATAGTATGGGGCCATACCACACACTTCTTTCTGGTTCATCTCAAAAGGGAGGATGTTGATTTTTCCTAAAGGTTGGGGCTTAATTGGGCAACTGGACTTGATTTGGCAGGGTTTATGACAACGATAACAGGTTACCTCGTACTTTAATTTGGTTCCCTGTTGATTTTGCTCACCAAGTTGACCATGAGTTGGAGGTTGTCGCTCACCAGGTTGACCAAGAGTTTGATGTCATTGCTCACCAGATGACTTTATTGGTTGACGTCGTTGTTCACTTTCATCCTGCCACTTCGTCCTCCAGTAAGTGACTCGTCCCTGATGATCTCTCTTCATGACAGGTTGAGAAGAAAGATTAGACCACTCGGACAAGGAGCAGTTAGCCTCAAAAGTGTCAGCCATCCTGGCTGCTTCTAATGCAGTGGTCAAGGGATGATCTTCAAGACTCTTAACACTCGCCTTGTACCATTTTGTGAAGTTTTTTTGACTGCTGCCTTACAAAGTCTACATGAGACTGACCTAGCTGACATTTGCACAATTTGAATTCCTTCCTGTACTTGACGGGAATACACTGATATGCCCCAAGAACCGTTGTTTTAACCCAATAATTAGCAAATTCTTCATCATTTAAAACAGCTGTGTACTCTTGCATGTTGCCATACAATGCTGTATGGATCAATGTTGCCCAATGCTTCCCAGGCAACCTCAGTGCTCGAGCTTGGTTTTCAAATGCCTCGAAAAACTGTTCAGACTCATACTCAACAAAGAGAGGTACTATCGGCACTGTTTTTTCCATCTTAGTCACCAACAGTCTACTTAAATTGTCTCCTCTCCCTCTCTCAAACTCCTCTTTAGCAAATGTTCGCTTCTCTTCGGTTGTTTGGAGATTGAGTTTAGTTAACTCAAGCGCCAACAAAGCTGACTCGGCCCAACACAAACCAGGTGCACCACCTGCTTCATGAGACTGTTGGTCTGTTATTGTGTTAGCCCTCCCACATTACGAAGGAACCTAAGCGAGTAAGGTAATTAAAAGCTCCTGGAGCAGGAGATACCTCAGTCTGGTGGGCCATTGTTGATTCAATCTTTAATTCAGTACGAATGTTATGAAGCTGTGCATTAGAGTTTCTTGGTATTCTATGCCAATGGTACAGAGATAGTGTGCACAGATTTAGGAGAGTATATTCAGACACCAACCGCCTCACCCATGTTGGTGGCATAAATCACTATAAAATGCTGTTTGCAATGCATGCAACAAGCAGCAATATCACAGTACAACATGCAAGATACATACACAGTAGCAAGACTGACAACCAATACAAATGGCAATATTAATCCAGTCTGGAAGATATCATGACCATCTCCAGCTCCCGGACAGGCCCCCAAATTATGAACACGGGTAATAAATGGCCGGTGAGACCTGTTTGCAATGGGAATTGGAGCAAACAAACTCAGCAGTAGACTATAATGTATATTTGTCTTCACCCACTGTATACAGGTATGTACACTATGTACAATGTGACAGATGGCAAAGCAGAAGCCAGAGAAAATGCACCATTCTCAACCAGTAGGTAGGCAAGTCTGCCAGTGCTTACCACAAGTGAACCTCATTGCTTCAGCTTTGGAGGGCTTGCCTGTGATTTGTTAATGAACCAAGGTACTGATTTAATGACAGGTATCCAATCGATCGTTAAACCCTTAGCACCCAATTCACTGGTCGGGAGGCAGCTTATGTGGGAGTGTGACATACGCTGAATAAATTGTAACATACTCTTTGCTTACCACAGTGCTCCACTTCCCTGAATTAAACCTGACTGCCTTCCATCCCTCCCCACAGGCTCTTAATAATTTATATGGATTTAGTGCTCCACTATGATAATGATAATGATTCATAAAATCATAATGATCGCAAACAAACCATACCTCGGGCAGGGATTGAACTCGTGGAGAGTGAGTCATTATTCTACAGGCTAGTGGCTTATGCACTGGCCTGGTGTTTTACAACTCGCCCGCCATGAGTTCAATCCCTGCCCCTGGTATGGTTTGATAATGATGATAATGTCATTCATGTATGCGCCGTCATACACGAAACTTCAATATATATATAAAATTAGCATTTTGAAGCATATTTCTGAAAGTCCCATAACACATTCCTGAAAGTCCAATGACATATTCCTGAAAGTCCCATGACACATTCCTGAAAATCTCATGACACATATCTGAAAGTCCCATGACATATCTGAAAGTCCCATGACACATTCCTGAAAGTCCCAAGACACATTCCTGAAAGTCCCAAGACACACATCTGAAAGTCCCAAGACACATTTCTGAAAGACCCAAGACACAATTCTGAAAGACCCAAGACACATTGTTGAAAGACCCAAGACACATATCTGAAAGTCCCAAGACACATTTCTGAAAGTCCCAAGTTACATTTCTGAAAGTCCCAAGACACATTTCTGAAAGTCCCAAGTTACATTTCTGAAAGTCCCAAGACACATTTCTGAAAGTCCCAAGACACATTTCTGAAAGTCCCATGACACATTTCTGAAAGTCCCAAGACACATTTCTGAAAGTCCCCACAGTAACTTTTTGAAAGTCCCAAAACATATTCTTGACAGTCTGACAGCATATGTCTGAGAGTCCAACATATATCAGTCTCACAACCTTCATAATACATCAGTACCACCACATACTCCAGTAGGATAATTTTGCAAGAAATATTTAAGGCAATACAGAGGCTTATATACAAAGATTTAATGATATAAAGAAAATACTGTGCAAGTCTCTAAGTCTATGTAACAATATCAATGCAGGCTGTAAATACAAATGCTCTAATGGTATAAAACAGCAACACTAGGCTGCCCCGTGGCCTGGTGGCAGAAGCTCTCGCTTCATACGGTGAGGGTCCGGGTTCGATTCCCGGCGAAGGGTTGGAAACATCGGACGTGTTTCCTTACACGGTTGTCTATGTTCACCCATTAGTAAAATGGGCACCTGGGTGTTAGTGGACTGGTGTGGGTCGCATCCTGGGACAAAACTAACCTAATTTGCTAGGAATGCTGTGCATAACAAGCGGCTTTCTATATAAATAGTATGTCCTTGATGTCTGCTATGGTTTGTATACCTTGTACATGTACTTGTAGTAAATAAAGATATTAATAATACTGTAAAAATTACAAAGTCGTAAGACTTATTAAACATCTATACAAGGATCTATGACTATAAACTAACTATACAAAGAGCTAAGACTAAAAGAAGCAATCATACAAGGCTCCAATCAAGGCTGTACAACGATACAAAACACTGATACCAAGTTGCAAGATTATAAGAATTAATCATACTAGTCTTAAAGAATGTAGAAAACAACCAATGTTCCAAGATTATTTTACCGACCACATGTGCCTCTAAAAAACAAGCCACATCGCACAATTTCTCCCGGGTAAGATCATGAAAAAAATAATTAATGACACTTTCATTTAATCATAAGAGTTAAATTTTTTCCACTCTTCCTTTCCTGTATTCTCTTGCATCTTCTCTTTTCCCATAATTATTATTTGAAGTTTTGGTAGTTTACTGTCAACAGTAAACAGCTAACGTACATTAACTACGACATAATGAAAAGGTATATATATATATATATATATATATATATATATATATATATATATATATATATATATATATATATATATATATATATGCAAAACAACCACTCTGAAAGAATAGAGAAATTCCAAGCGCTTTCGTGACTACTCACATTATCAAGGAATTTGATAATGTGAGTAGTCACGAAAGCGCTTGGAATTTCTCTATTCTTTCAGAGTGGTTGTTTTGCATATTTTAAAATCACCTGTTTACTGTGATCTTATTGCATATATATATATATATATATATATATATATATATATATATATATATATATATATATATATATATATATATATATCCCCTGAATAGCACGTGATTTACGGCATTCACAAGGTATCCCTGTATATAAAAAATAGCAGAATACTTGCATTAGTACACTAAAAGGTCCTTGTCAATTATTCCGTAGCTAAAATGATCTCTCTCCTGTCCCATCAGCTCTGAATATTATAGCTACGCCGAGTAACACTCTGATACAGTAGCCATAAAAAATATTGCTATATTATACCGACTGTGCTGGCGTCCATCAAATAATCTGGTAAAAAAAAAAAGGCAGCAATTCATGTTTGATCAGTGTTTCCTGGAACAAATCAAAACAATCATCTAAATTATAATTATTTACATTATCACTGGCAATCACGTTGCAGTTTGTGATAATTTAACAATATTTTTACTTTCATCGGGGAATTTTGTTCCCCACAGATTAGTGGATGTTTCCCATCATCATCATCATCATCATCATCATCATCATCATCATCATCATTATGCAGCTCCGGGCGAGTCGTATCCACTCAGAACCCAGCAGTTTATATCCTCAGTGCTAGTATATTATCGTTATTATTTTTATTATTATCATTAGTAGTAGTAGCAGTAGTAGTAGTAGTAGCAGCAGTAGCAGTAATAATAGTAATAATAAGAGTAGTACTATTAGCAGTATTACTAGTAGCAGCAGTAGCAGTAGTAGCAGCAGCAGTAGTAATAGTAATAATAACAGTAGTACTATTAGCAGTATTATTAGTAGTAGTAATAGTAGTAGCAGCAGCAGTAGCAGTAGTAATAGTAATAATAACAGTAGTACTATTAGCAGTATTATTATTAATAGTAGTAGTAGCAGCAGCAGTACCAGTAGTAATAGTAATAATAACAGTAGTACTATTAGCAGTATTACTAGTAATAGTAGTAGAAATAATAGTTGCAGTAGTAATTGCATTAACAGTTGTAGTTATAATTGTATTAGTTGTAATTATAGTAACAGTAGTAATAAAAGTATTATTATTAGTAGTAATAAAGGCATTAGTACTGTTGTTGTTGTTAGCAACAACAACAACAACTACTACTACTACTACTATTACTACTACTACTACTACCACTACTACTAACAAGATAAGCAAGGGTAAAGTTGGGATCCTTAAATATGCAAGAATGCATTGCAGATGATAAGAGGAAATATTTTAGTATATGTTATGAATATAAAGTAGCTGGGTGACCTAGATTATGTTTCCCTAAATCGCTGTTAAATTAATAAAAGGAGAGTTTAGGGCGCGAGTTCTCTCTTTCAGGAGATCGACATAACAATTGCTGGTTTACAGTTCTTTGGAATTATCTTTTACTCTTGATATTTTAAATAATACTTTTTGTGGGTAGGTAATTTGGAGTCTTCCTCGCATGATTTTCTTATGTTAAAATTATCGTAATGTTTTCACTTATCAAGATAGCTAATATCGTTGAAATATTACGTCATTTCAAACTATACAAATTTGTTTGTATTCTGGAATTGTTTGTATTGTGTCTAGCTAAAAAAATAGAGATGAAGCTGTGTTGAGCAGTGAAGCAAATTCTTTGTTGTTATTGTTCCGAGGCTTTTATTTAGAAGTAGTTTCATTGCATTCACTTTCTTTCCTTACCCCTGACGTAGTTGATTTTTTTTAGGGTTAGTTTTGATGCGTGTTATTCATTTTTTACAAATACTCTTAAAGAATTCACTTTGTATTTTTCTGTTGGTGTCCCTCTACCTGCTTGTAGTTCCCATGGCTTTCCAAATAACAGCCAGTATAATTTCCTTTTGTGTTCCCTCATGTACTCCACATTTTTCCTGTTTGTATCTAGCAGTTCCATCCAATTTACGTTACTGAGATGTCATATAAATGGTTTAGATAACCAACAAGTCTCATTCTTCTAAGGTTTTTAGACACTGACGCTGTAGTTGGGATCCGGGATAACATTGGTCTGGATCTTCAGGTTTGTAATTATACATACCATAATATATTACCATATAAGAACATAAGAATATAAGAATGTAGGAACACTGCGGAAGGCCTACTGGCTCATACGAGACAGGTCCATATCAAAACGACCTCTACCTAAAGCTACCCAAGAAATAACTCCCGTACCCCATGACACCAATCAAACCCAGCCCCTCCCACTCATATATTCGTCCAGTCTCTTCTTAAAGCTACCCAAGGTCCTAGCCTCTAACACCCCACTGGGAAGACTGTTCCACGCATCTACAACTCTGTTAGAAAACCAGTACTTACCTATGTCCTTTCTAAATCTAAATTTATCCAACTTATATCCATTATTTCTGGTTCTTACCTGGTTCGACACCCTCAGTACTTTATTTATATCTCCCTTGTTTATGCCTGTCATCCACTTATACACTTCAATGATATCTCCCCTCATTCTACGCCTCTCCAGAGAGTGGAGATTTAAGGCTTTAAGTCTATCTTCATACGGGAGGTTCCTTACACAGTAAATCATTTTAGTCATTCTTCTCTGTATGTTCTCTAATGAGTCTATGTCCACCCTGTAGTAAGGGGACCAAAACTGAGCAGCATAATCTAAATGAGGCCTCACTAGTGATGTATAGAGCTGTAAAATAACTTTTGGACTTCTGTTACTTATACTTCTTGAGATAAATCCAAGTAATCTGTTGGCCTTGTTGCGCACACTAAGGCACTGCTGTCTTGGCTTTAGATTTCTGCTTACCATGACTCCCAAGTCTTTTTCACATTCTGTATGATCAAGCTCTACTTCACCTAGATTATAGCTTCGAGGGTTATTTTCATTACCAAGGGCAAGTACCTTACACTTATCCACATTAAACTTCATCTGCCATTTTTCAGACCAAGACATTAATTTGTCCAAATCGTTCTGGAGTTCATTGATATCCTCCTCAGAATGAATTATACGACCTATCTTTGTATCATCAGCAAACTTACTCATGTCACTAGTAATCCCTTCATCAAGGTCATTAATGTAAATTATGAACAAGAGAGGGCCTAAAACTGATCCTTGTGGAACGCCACTAGTGACTAATCCCCATTCAGATTTCACTCCATTAATGGTAACTCTCTGCTTTCTATTGGTAAGCCATGCCTCAATCCATGCTAGAACTTTACCTGGAAATAAATGGTATAAAATACCGACACAATGGAAATATAAACACAAATGCAGTATAATGTGATCCTTTATTGACAAAGTTTCACCCACACAGTGGGCTTTTTCAAGTCACACACGGATCTACCTGGGGTTGGAAGGTACGAGAGTATTTATAGTCATGTTGAGGTCAGGTGGAGAATGCTGCAGCTGATGATCTACCGGGTGGGGTTATAGAGTCTTGGGTTGCTTGGCAGGGGTATTGGACAAGTTTTGAGTAGACCTTCTGCAGTGTTCTATGTTCTTATGTGGGATAGCGATGAAGAAGTTTCTTGGCGAGTGGTTCAGCTATGTTATAGAAGCCATTGTTCTGGTTGAAATTGTTGGTTGTAGAGATGAGCGATGATTCCAGGATTCTTCTGTATTGAGTGTTGTCTTCTGTGGCTATAAGTCTTGAGTTTCTGTAGTTAACTAAATGGTTGTGTGAATTGCGATGTTGTACACAGGCATTCCTTGTATCGTCAGTCCTGCTTGCATATTGGTGTTCTGAAATACGTGTTTGGAGGTCTCTTGATGTTTCGCCCACATATAATTTGTTGCAGTCATTACAAGGGATTATGTATACCCCTGCAGAGGATGGAGGCTTGTCCTGTCTACTACTGGTGATGTCCTTGATGGTCGTGGTTGTGGAGGTAGATACTTGGAATGATGTTTTGGCAAAGATGTTGGAAACATGTTTGGCAATGGAGTTGGTTGGGAGGACTATGCATCTCTTCTCGGCAGTGTCTTCTCTGGGTGTGTTGAAGATGTTTAATGCCCGCCGTCTGCAGTCTCTGATGAAGTGACGAGGATAGTGGAGTTTAGAAAATACTTGTTCAATTATAGTGCACTCTTCCTCAAGGAACTCATTGCTGCAGATTCTGAGTGCACGTAGGAAGAAGCCTATAATTACACCACATTTGGTTTTGGTGTCGTGGTGAGAGTAGAAGTGGAGAAGATCGTTTTGGTTGGTGGGTTTTCGATAGACTTTAAAACGAAGTTCGTTGTCAGCTTTGCAGAGCAGAACATCAAGGAAAGGAAGAGTGTTGTCGACTTCTTCTTCAAGTGTGAACTGGAGTGAAGGCTCGACCTGGTTGAGCTTGTCTTGGAGAGCTTGAACGTTGAAGCGTTTAGGAGTTATGAGGAGAATGTCGTCAACATAACGGAGCCAGGTGACAGACGAAGGAATAATGGTGGAGAAACGTTCGGCTTCTAGATGTTCCATGTATAGGTTCGCCAGGACTGCACTGAGTGGCGAACCCATGGGTAGTCCAAAAGTCTGCTGAAAGAGGTGATTTTCGAAAGAGAAACACGTAAAGCCAACACATAGTTCAACAAGGTCGATGAAATCGCTGGCTGGAATGGGAAGATCAAGTGAATCATCAATTTTCCTGCGCAAAAGATCGATGGCTTGTGTAGTAGGTACTTTGGTGAATAGGGAAGTCACGTCAAGGCTGGAAAGTACCTACTACACAAGCCATCGATCTTTTGCGCAGGAAAATTGATGATTCACTTGATCTTCCCATTCCAGCCAGCGATTTCATCGACCTTGTTGAACTATGTGTTGGCTTTACGTGTTTCTCTTTCGAAAATCACCTCTTTCAGCAGACTTTTGGACTACCCATGGGTTCGCCACTCAGTGCAGTCCTGGCGAACCTATACATGGAACATCTAGAAGCCGAACGTTTCTCCACCATTATTCCTTCGTCTATCACCTGGCTCCGTTATGTTGACGACATTCTCCTCATAACTCCTAAACGCTTCAACGTTCAAGCTCTCCAAGACAAGCTCAACCAGGTCGAGCCTTCAATCCAGTTCACACTTGAAGAAGAAGTCGACAACACTCTTCCTTTCCTTGATGTTCTGCTCTGCAAAGCTGACAACGAACTTCGTTTTAAAGTCTATCGAAAACCCACCAACCAAAACGATCTTCTCCACTTCAACTCTCACCACGACACCAAAACCAAATGTGGTGTAATTATAGGCTTCTTCCTACGTGCACTCAGAATCTGCAGCAATGAGTTCCTTGAGGAAGAGTGCACTATAATTGAACAAGTATTTTCTAAACTCCACTATCCTCGTCACTTCATCAGAGACTGCAGACGGCGGGCATTAAACATCTTCAACACACCCAGAGAAGACACTGCCGAGAAGAGATGCATAGTCCTCCCAACCAACTCCATTGCCAAACATGTTTCCAACATCTTTACCAAAACATCATTCCAAGTATCTACCTCCACAACCACGACCATCAAGGACATCACCAGTAGTAGACAGGACAAGCCTCCATCCTCTGCAGGGGTATACATAATCCCTTGTAATGACTGCAACAAATTATATGTGGGCGAAACATCAAGAGACCTCCAAACACGTATTTCAGAACACCAATATGCAAGCAGGACTGACGATACAAGGAATGCCTGTGTACAACATCGCAATTCACACAACCATTTAGTTAACTACAGAAACTCAAGACTTATAGCCACAGAAGACAACACTCAATACAGAAGAATCCTGGAATCATCGCTCATCTCTACAACCAACAATTTCAACCAGAACAATGGCTTCTATAACATAGCTGAACCACTCGCCAAGAAACTTCTTCATCGCTATCCCACATAAGAACATAGAACACTGCAGAAGGTCTACTCAAAACTTGTCCAATACCCCTGCCAAGCTACCCAAGACTCTATAACCCCACCCGGTAGATCATCAGCTGCAGCATTCTCCACCTGACCTCAACATGACTATAAATACTCTCGTACCTTCCAACCCCAGGTAGATCCGTGTGTGACTTGAAAAAGCCCACTGTGTGGGTGAAACGTTGTCAATAAAGGATCACATTATACTGCATTTGTGTTTATATTTCCAGAACTTTACCTCCTATACCATGAGCTGCCACTTTTCTTAAGAGTCTCTTGTGAGGTACTCTGTCGAAGGCTTTACTAAAATCCAAATAAACAATATCATATTCCTTATCACTGTCAACTGCCTCAAATGTTCTATTGAAGAACGTCAGTAAGTTTGTCAGGCAGGAACGACCTCTCGTGAATCCATGCTGAGATTCATTTATCAAGTTATGCTCTTCAAGGTGACTTCTGATAATGTCAGCTATAATTGATTCTAATAACTTGCCCACTATAGATGTCAGGCTTATTGGACGGTAATTTGAAGGAGTGGACTTATCCCCTGATTTGAATATAGGAACCACATTAGCCATCTTCCACAACTCTGGCACAACACCGGTAAGGATGGACGCATTAAACACACTCGTTAATGGCTGACTAAGCTCCATCTTGCATTCCTTAAGTACCCTGGAAAACAACTCATCGGGTCCCGGGGACTTATTTTGCTTCAGTTTGTCTATCTGTTTAATAACCATGTCCCTCGTGACAGTAATATTAGTTAATTTAAATTCATCAGGAACTAAGTAATTGTTAATTACTGGAATCTCATTTACATCTTCCTGTGTAAAAACTGAAAAAAATAGTCATTAAATAAGGAACACATTTCCAGTTCATTATCCGTCAGCTGTCCATTCCCAATTTTCAGAGGTCCTACTTTTTCCTTCACCTTCGTCCTATACACTTGAAAAAAAACCTTTGGATTAGTCTTTGATTCACTAGCAACTCTAATTTCATAGTCACGTTTAGCCTTTCTAATCCCCTTTTTTACTTCTCTTTTAAGCTGAACATATTGGTCAGTAAGGTTAACCTCTCCTCTTCTGATGCGCCTATAAATTCCCATTTTCTTCCCTAATAGATGCTTTAACCTAATGTTAACCCATTTGGGATCGTTATTATTAGACCTAATATCTCTCTGGGGAATGTATATGCTCTGGGCACGGTGTACATTATTAAGAAAAAATCATAAAAGCAGATCCCTCCGTAATCAATAAAATCATTAGCTAGATAACCCAAATCAAGATTAGACAGATATTCCCTAAGTCCATTGTAATCGGCAGAACGGAAATCAGGGATTTTTACTATATTATCATTATTCTTGCATTCCCAGTTAATGCTAAAAGTGATGGATTTGTGATCACTTGCGCCAAGCTCTTCAGTGATCTCCAGATTATTCACGAGTGTTTCCTTATTTGACAAGACTAGGTCTAGCAAATTATCACCCCTGGTAGGCTCTGTCACGCTCTGCTTCAGAAAACAGTCCTGAACTGTTTCCATAAAGTCACTGGACTCTAGATTACCTGTCAAAGAATTTCAGTCAATTTGACTAAAGTTAAAGTCCCCTACTATGACTATGTTATTATGTCTAGAAGCCCTAACAATTTCGTCCCAAAGAAGTCTCCCTCTATCGTGATCCAAGCCTGGAGGTCTGTATATTACACCTAGAATTAGTTTTTCTTGACCCTCCACGAACTCTACCCAAACAGATTCTGTTACTGCTCCATCTATTTTTATACCTGTTTTTATGCAACAATTAATATTTTCTCGAACATATAATGCAACTCCTTCCCCCTTCCCATTACATCTATCCACATTGAACAACTTAAATCCCTGAATATTACACTCAGCAGTCATATCCCGACTCTTTAAGTCATACCACGTTTCAGTTAATGCAATATCAAAGTTCCCAGCACATGCTACCAAACGTAGTTCAGATGTGATGAATGGTTTTGAAAACCGACAAGTTGAAGAATTGAGACACTTATGCAACACATGGGAATCTTTATTGAAGAAACGTTTCGCCACACAGTGGCTTCATCAGTCCAATACAAAGTAGAAATGGGTAAGGAGAGTAGAAGTATGAGGTAATCAGTCCCTCAACCTGGATTCGATGTGTTCAGTCCATCACTCTTGTAGTAAGTGCAGCATAGGGCCAGAGAGGTGGCTTATATACTGCGGTGAGATGAGTTGAAACAGGAGGAGGCGGGAACACAGTGGGACCTGCCACTAGTGTAAGTAGGTCGTCGTCCAAAGGTTGGGCAAGCGTTGAAGTCTTTGTACCAAGATACCTCATACTTCTACTCTCCTTACCCATTTCTACTTTGTATTGGACTGATGAAGCCACTGTGTGGCGAAACGTTTCTTCAATAAAGATTCCCATGTGTTGCATAAGTGTCTCAATTCTTCAAACGTAGTTCATTAATTTAATTTCTTGCACTTCGACTGTTAGCATAAAATACCATCATACGTTTTTCTTCTGCACATTTTTCCTATTCATCCTTGTTTTTACAAAATTTCTGAAATTATCATTACCCAGAGTTACTCCATGACAGTTACTATTAAGATTCTTAATATCAGAGCATAAGTCAATATATCCATACTCATTGTTTATCATTTCTAAACCCATACCTGTAACTAATCCTAGTTTAAAGTCCTAACAACCCCCTCAACTGAGTTAGCAAGAAAACCGACACCTGCTCTGGATAAGTGAACCCCATCCCTGGCATACATGTCATTTCGGCCATAGAAGTTGTCCCAGTTGTCAATGAATGGTACTGCATTATCCTTAGTGTTTATCCAGCCAACAATTAATACCAATTGCTCTGGACAACCATTCATTACCAACACCTCTTCTTGGCAAAATGCCACATATAACAGGGAGCCCCCCCTTCTTCCTAATGATGTCTATAGCTGTCCTGAACTTCCTAACTAAATCCTCACTTCTACGCTTGCCTACATCATTGCCTCCAGCATTGAGGCAAATAATAGGATTGATCCCATTACCGTTCATGATGTTGTCAAGCCGGCTAACAATGTCCTACATCCCAGCCCCAGGAAAGCAAACCCTCTGTCTCCTACTCCTGTCCTTCAAGCAGAATGCCCTATCCATGTATCTAACCTGGCTATCCCCAACAACAACAATGTTCTTACCTTCCTTGTTGTCGTTCGTCGTGACGGTCCCAGTAGTCGTCTCACATTCGTCGGGTAGCACTGAGAATGCGTTGGAGGTTTCCACAAGAGTTTCCACAGCAGTCTCTTTCTTCTTCATCGTTTCTGGCTTTCCATGTGTCTTCTTGATCGTCAACTTCGTCGTCCCCTGCTGTCCAGCCACTGACCACGATCCCTTCTTGACCTGGGGACTCGAAACGGGAGGAATACTACGAATCCTCTTGTTTTCCTTGGTCAATCTCCGTATCTCCATCTTCGCTACCCTCAATTCTTCCTTAAGTTGCTGGTAAAGTTGCTCGATGGAGGGCATCTTGGTTCAGTCCACGGGGAGCACACAAAGCACTTCTTCACAGAGTTAAGTACAGGTCACCACTCCTTGATTACTGTTTCCTAGTTTTTCACCTATCTCACATAAATGTATTAGGTCGTTATTCATTGTTAGATCAAACTATAATACATTATCATAATGTAACTGAAAGCTGCTGCTTAAACCTGCTAATTCATCTGGCATAGTCTTTGACGAAGGAAATATTGCTCCAGTTTAGTTTATTACTAATTATGATGAAATATAGTCCAACAAGAGTGTCATTCTCATGACTGTTCAAGAGGGTGGCTTATTCCTCGGGTAAAAATTGTCCCGTTATAGACATAATTCTATTGTTTATAGATTTCAATCCATGAAATTTAATGTAAATAAAATGGGGCCCCTCCACTGATTTTTTTGGGGGGGGCAAGAGAGGTCCCTACTAAATGCATTGATTGATATCCAGTCAGTACCATAAATGCTTTAAAGTGATTGTTTGAATCTTCTCAGGATAAAACCAATATTAGTCTCCGTGCAACCAACATATATACGAGGCTAATTTCTTCCTATTTTGTTAATTCCTTAGGATTCTTATGTAGGCAACTTTTATTACATTTAGGGAACTTTGCATAATTTTTCATTATTTTCCGTATGTTGATAATTTTTTTCAGTCTTCTTCTTCGATCCTTTACATTATTTACTTCTATTCTGAGGTTTTTGTATATACTTTTGTTTCTACGTCTGTTTCAAATTATCTCGTCACTTTCTGACTATTGTCCTTAACTCCTGCTGTTTTTTTTCTGCATTCTGACATTTGGTTTACTGTGCGATTTCTCCACTTCTTTCTAATTCTTATTCTTCTGTTTGTTTCTTGCTTACTTCCCTCTTGGATGAAATTAATCTTTCTGTTGCTTTCCAGCACCTCAGCTTGAGAAATTCCTTCATTTCCAGGTTAGATTTTCTGGAAAATTATATTACAGTTTTGTTTCGTTTAGGTATCCTCTCTGTTATGATTCCCATTTCTGTTCTTGATTTCACTTTGACTTAATCGAGTTCATTCCATTTAGCTCATTTAAATAGTGAGCTGAGACATTCCTCGTTGCTGTGTCTTGAAAATTTAGTGTTAGTTCCCTTTCAGAGATGTTTACATTTTCCGAGTTTATTAGTGATTTAAATACCCAGAAATTTAGTTTTAGGTCAGTTTCCTGCTTTTTCAAATGTATTTGTTAGTGCTACTGGGTTGTGGGTAGCAGTGACGTGAGGTTTTATATTATCACCTAACATTTCGGCTACTTGTGTTATATAAACATTGACAATATGCAATTTCAGGATTCCCCATCGCGCAGAATTTAAACTTAATTCCTCACCAAGTTGTAGCCTCCTCGCACTTGCTAGGATCATCCCTGGCTACATTTATAGGACTACACTCTGCACACTCAGTCACCAAGTACTGACAACCTGGACTACACATGTCCCTCACTTGTCACCTTAGGCAGCCACTGTCCATGTTACCTTACTTGTCACCTAAGGCACCACAGCCCACATCTCACCTGTCACCTAAGGCACCACCACCCATGTTATCCGACTTGTCACCTAAGGCACCACCACCCATGTTATCTGACTTGTCACCTAAGGCATCACCACCTATATTCTATCTTCACAAACATGTCTGAGTCAATGAAGCTACTTACACAGGTGAACTAGACCCATAATAAATCAATTTTAATTACGTTAGGAGAGAATAGTGAAGCTAGACACTTGCAGTCTATGATTTTCATTCTCATCACTTTGATAAACTCCTCGCAATACTCCTACACTTTTACTACAGGGACGGGATAATTATATAAATCTATATAAACCTATTATTAAGATGGCATTTCTGTTACTAATATCGACTTTCAAATCATCTCTAATATACGGTGCGAGATCATTAAAAAACTGCACTTCACTTCGACTTCCTGAGGTTTTACATCCAAAATTATCGTCAAAAAATTCTTTGCGCAATTCACTTAAATGGTCAGAAAAATATTCAGTTATGACCTAGAACTAATTTCCTTCCATTGCTCTTGCATTATTAACTATACCACGGGCGGGGTTAGAACCCGCGATCAGAGAATCTTAAAACTCCAGACCGACGCGTTAGCCACTGCCGTTGAATATCTATTGCATTTATCAGTAACATTTTGCGTCATTAACTTTACATTTATCAATTTCTTAATCCCGTTGGACTATTAAATGCTGAGTATATTTCTGACTAGCAATGAATGCAAAAGTTGAATATATTTCTGACCCAGTGAATGAATTCAGGGTAAATGGGGCGTGAATAATAGTGTGTAAAGGGATGACATACAAAACATAAGCTGGAGCCCAGGGATTCTCAACTTTTCTTCCACCATTACCCCTCAAGGAAGCCTCCTTGATGCTGGTGAGGGGCTCATGATCTAGGGAATTGGATCTGTGCTCCAGTTCCCTGAATTAAGCCTAAATGCCTTCCACATCCCCCAAATGCGGGTTTAACGCTTCCCCTTGATTATAATAATGATCCTCCACCATTACCTCCCTTGGCTTGAATTAGTTTTCCATTTACCCCTTAACTTCCATACAAAAATTTATCGCTATCATAAAGAGACAAAAACACAAGAAGGCCAGAAAAAATTAATTATTCAGGGTTTGCACAAAAATAACAATATACATTCGTATCACAAAAAAAAAAAACATTCCTTACTAAAGAAATAATTATACAGTCGATTTTTATTACAAAAAATAAAACAGAACAGAAAAACACACATTCTTAGCATTCCCTCTGTCTCTCTCTCTCTCTCTCACACATTTTCTCTCTCTCTCTCTCTCTCTCTCTCTCTCTCTCTCTCTCTCTCTCTCTCTCTCACACTCATTTTACAAAATGAAATTTAATTGATGATTCAATTATCATTTACAGCATATATTTACCCCTTGCCATGAGAGTCACTGAGCTGGAGTTTAAAGAGAGGAAGTGATGAACGTCAGGTGACACTTCCATCACAACAGGACGTCCAGTATGTGACTCGGAGGTCACCTAACTAGCGGAGGAATCATTACTTAGCACAGTTTTCATTGCCTTTCTTTTTTCATGTAGGTTCTTCCCAATTCTTGGCTAAGTTATGAAAATTATGTCGCAAAAAAAGAGCCAAATTTGGAGCTAAACTGTAGCTATGCCATAAATTGCAAAAAAAAAAAAAAAAAAAAAAAAAAAAAAAAAAATAAAAAAAAAAAAATGAACAAAAAAAAAAAAAAAAAAAAAAACATAAAAGCACCGAAAAGTATTAAATCTTGCTCGAAAACCTCGACCCTCCCATGATGTGTGGATTGATTGGTTTATGGGTTGGTAGGCTTAGTAGTGAGTGGGTTTGTTAGTTGGTGGGTTGGTAGGCTTAGTAGTGAGTGGGTTTGTTAGTTGGTGGGTTGGTAGGCTTAGTAGTGAGTGGGTTTGTTAGTTGGTGGGTTGGTAGGCTTAGTAGTGAGTGGGTTTGTTAGTTGGTGGGTTGGTAGGCTTAGTAGTGAGTGGGTTTGTTAGTTGGTGGGCTGGTAGGCTTAGTAGTGGGTGGGTTTGTTAGTTGGTGGGCTGGTAGGTTTAGTAGTGGGTGGGTTTGCTAGTTGGTGGGCTGGCAGGCTTAGTAGTGGGTGGGTTTGTTAGTTGGTGGCCTGGTAGGCTTAGTAGTGAGTGGGTTTGTTAGTTGGTGGGCTGGCAGGCTTAGTAGTGAGTGGTGGGGTGGTAGGCTTAGTAGTGAGTGGGTTTGTTAGTTGGTGGGCTGGCAGGCTTAGTAGTGAGTGGTGGGGTGGTAGGCTTAGTAGTGAGTGGGTTTGTTAGTTGGTGGGCTGGCAGGCTTAGTAGTGAGTGGGTTTGTTAGTTGGTGGGCTGGTAGGCTTAGTAGTGGGTGGGTTTGTTAGTTGGTGGGCTGGCAGGCTTAGTAGTGGGTGGGTTTGTTAGTTGGTGGGCTGGAAGGCTTAGTAGTGGGTGGGTTTGTTAGTTGGTGGGCTGGCAGGCTTAGTAGTGGGTGGGTTTGTTAGTTGGTGGGCTGGTAGGCTTAGTAGTGGGTGGGTTTGTTAGTTGGTGGGCTGGCAGGCTTAGTAGTGGGTGGGTTTGTTAGTTGGTGGGCTGGTAGGCTTAGTAGTGGGTGGGTTTGTTAGTTGGTGGGTTGGTAGGCTTAGTAGTGGGTGGGTTTGTTAGTTGGTGGGTGGCAGGCTTAGTAGTGGGTGGGTTTGTTAGTTGGTGGGCTGTCAGGCTTAGTAGTGAGTGGGTTTGTTAGTTGATGGGATGGTAGACTTAGTAGTAATGAGTGGGTTTGTTAGTTGGTGGGTTGGTAGGCTTAGTAGTAATGAGTGGGTTTGTTAGTTGGTGGGTTGGTAGGCTTAGTAGTAATGAGTGGGTTTGTTAGTTGGTGGGCTGGTAGGCTTAGTAGTGAGTGGGTTTGTTAGTTGGTGGGTTGGTAAGCTTAGTAGTAATGAGTGGGTTTGTTAGTTGGTGGGTTGGTAGGCTTAGTAGTAATGAGTGGGATTGTTAGTTGGTGGGCTGGTAGGCTTAGTAGTGAGTGGGTTTGTTAGTTGGTGGGTTGGTAAGCTTAGTAGTAATGAGTGGGTTTGTAGTTGGTGGGCTGGTAGGCTTATTAGTAATGAGTGGGTTTGTTAGTTGGTGGGTTGATAGGCTTAGTAGTAATGAGTGGGTTTGTTAGTTGGTGGGTTGGTAAGCTTAGTAGTAATGAGTGGGTTTGTTAGTTGGTGGGTTGGTAGGCTTAGTAGTAATGAGTGGGTTTGTTAGTTGGTGGGTTGGTAGGCTTAGTAATAATGAGTGGGTTTGTTAGTTGGTGGGTTGGTAGGCTTAGTAGTAATGAGTGGGTTTGTTAGTTGGTGAGTTGGTAGGCTTAGTAGTAATGAGTGGGTTTGTTAGTTGGTGGGCTGGTAGGCTTAGTAGTGAGTGGGTTTGTTAGTTGGTGGGTTGGTAAGCTTAGTAATGAGTGGGTTTGTAGTTGGTGGGCTGGTAGGCTTAGTAGTAATGAGTGGGTTTGTTAGTTGGTGGGTTGGTAGGCTTAGTAGTAATGAGTGGGTTTGTTAGTTGGTGGGCTGGTAGGCTTAGTAGTAATGAGTGGGTTTGTTAGTTGGTGGGTTGGTAGGCTTAGTAGTAATGAGTGGGTTTGTTAGTTGGTGGGTTGGTAGGCTTAGTAGTAATGAGTGGGTTTGTTAGTTGGTGGGCTGGTAAGCTTAGTAGTAATGAGTGGGTTTGTTAATTGGTGGGCTGGTAGGCTTAGTAGTAATGAGTGGGTTTGTTAGTTGGTGGGTTGGTAGGCTTAGTAGTAATGAGTGGGTTTGTTAATTGGTGGGCTGGTAGGCTTAGTAGTAATGAGTGGGTTTGTTAGTTTGTGGGGTGGTAGGCTTAGTAGCGAGTGGGTTTGTGGGTTGGTAGGCTTAGTAGTAATGAGTGGGTTTGTTAGTTGGTGGGTTGGCAGGCTTAGTAGTAATGAGTGGGTTTGTTAGTTGGTGGGTTGGCAGGCTTAGAAGTAATGAGTGTGTTTGTTAGTTGGTGGGTTGGCAGGCTTAGTAGTAATGAGTGGGTTTGTTAGTTGGTGGGTTGGCAGGCTTAGTAGTAATGAGTGGGTTTGTTAGTTGGTGGGTTGGCAGGCTTAGTAGTAATGAGTGGGTTTGTTAGTTGGTGGGTTGGCAGGCTTAGTAGTAATGAGTGGGTTTGTTAGTTGGTGGGTTGGCAGGCTTAGTAGTAATGAGTGGGTTTGTTAGTTGGTGGGTTGGCAGGCTTAGTAGTAATGAGTGGGTTTGTTAGTTGGTGGGTTGGCGGGCTTAGTAGTAATGAGTGGGTTTGTTAGTTGGTGGGTTGGCGGGCTTAGTAGTAATGAGTGGGTTTGTTGGTTGGTGGGTTGGCAGGCTTAGTAGTAATGAGTGGGTTTGTTAGTTGGTGGGTTGGCAGGCTTAGTAGTAATGAGTGGGTTTGTTAGTTGGTGGGTTGGCAGGCTTAGTAGTAATGAGTGGGTTTGTTAGTTGGTGGGTTGGCGGGCTTAGTAGTAATGAGTGGGTTTGTTAGTTGGTGGGTTGGCAGTCTTAGTAGTAATGAGTGGGTTTGTTAGTTGGTGGGGTGGTAGGCTTAGTAGTAATGAGTGGGTTTGTTAGTTGGTGGGTTGGTAGGCTTGGTGATTATGAATGGGTTTGAAGGTTTGTGAGCTGTTAGATTGGGTGCATATATGTAGACTGTGTGACTCGTGTAATCGTAATAACAGAACTTACTTGCCATGGGTGCAAATCCCACCCGTTCCATGGTTTGAATTAGATGGTTGGTGGGCATGTAGGCTGGGTATTTGGCATTTGTACACATAGCACCTTTTTTTTCCATCCATGCCCAAATTACTGTTTCAAAGCCGCTGCTGTGTCGGTATGTGCTAGCCGGCTGTGTCACTATAGGTTTGCCGGCTGCTGTGTCGCTATGGTTTAACTGGCTAGGCTGAGTCACCAATGAATTCCATGTTACGTTATTGTGTAAAGAAGCTTTAAAGAAATTGCCGCTTAAGTAAATATATCTTACTTCTGTCACCCAAACGATGACGGTAATTTCGAATAATGGGATATGTGACTTGGTGGGAGTGTGGCAAATAAAATATCTTCCTTCATCATCATGGAGTCACTGCTTGTCATGTACAATGACATTCTGATTTCAGGCTACCTCGCAGGTATATTTAAAATGCCTGATAATTACAAACTCATCTTTCTCTCAGAAATCACTAGGACAGTACTTAAAATTATTATATCTGATGGAGTAAACTGCTACATGGAACTCCATGATCTCTTCACTAATAAGCAGTTCGGTTTCAGAACCACATGGCAACTCAACACGCAATCAACATCTGTGATTTTGTCGACAGCCTACACAAGAAAGGTATCTGGCACTCATTGCAACAAGAGACATAAACAGGGTACTGGACTGTCTCTGAAAAGTTGGCTGACTTCTACGACCAAAACGGGACAGTTCTGAAAGTGGTGTATAATTTCCAGAACGTCAGAAAACGTCATGCCTTCCTTTAATTACAATACAGCTGAAACGTTCATTCCTACATCAGTAGTACTCCAGGACTCCTACCTGAGTCCATAATTGTTCAACATCTATCAAAGACCTTTCCCAACCGGAATACCAGGACACTATTTTAGTGCAGTTTTCTGACTACGTAATAGAGCAAGCGTTAACCCAAGAAACTGACAAATGAACGATGAATTAAATAGACCGCCAACTGGGGAAGAAAATGGAAAATTTCTACCAAACCTGATAAAGAAAACGTGGAACATTTTGATGATACATAAAGACGTTAGCAAATAATGTAGAAACTGCGATCAGGACACTCCTATCTTGCTAGTCTTGATGGTCATGATGCCCTGTATCTCCTCACAAGGTGTCTTACTCTGCCAAGACTCACTTCCTGAGGTGCCCACCCTCTTTTGACAACCCAACATCCAGCGAATATGACTCACTCCTGAGATCAATCTCTAACTTGACTCACGAAATCGCAATGACACGATTGCAAACGTGGCTAACGCGACGGTCTGGAGTTTTGAGACTCTCTGATCGCGGGTTCTATCCCCGCCCGTGGTATGATCAGTCTTTAAGAAGGCACTGAATCTGTCACTGGAAGATCAGAAATGGGATCAGGGAACTCTCCCAGTGCGACTGGGAGGTTTGTAGATGAATAGTTCAGAGAACCGACACGTTGATAAATTAGACACATGTGCAACTCTTGGGTATCTTTATTGAGGAAACGTTTCGCCACACAGTGGCTTCATCAGTCCATACGTAGGAGAAACTTGAAGAACATTTAGCGACTGGGAGGTATTGGGTTGCGGAAGGCAACTTTGGTTGCCTTACCTGCGTTTCTATCCTCGTGTATGGCTTCCAGTCGACTAGTCAAGGATATTGTCCCCGAACGCTTGAGAGGTGCGGTAGGAGCTTAAGACCCCAGGTTCATTGAAACAGCCAGGCGGTGGGACACCCTTGTAGACTCCTTCAGCAGACCGTCTCCTCCCAAAGAGCTCAGACAGTCCCAATGGGACAAACCGATTATGGGATAAATTGCCAATACAATGTTCTACAACACTTCAGGAAAGGACAAAGCTCGTCTCCTAGGGGTAAAGAAACCACATTCAGGAGATTTCCTTTCAGTTCTCAACTTCTCCCAGGGCACTCGAGTCGACCCACAGGCCATTCAGATTGGTGTTGATCTTCGCCTAGCCGCCCCCATACTCATCGAACCTACATGTATTTGCGGCAGGGCGTCGGCTGATAAATTCGGACTTCAAGGTCTCGTGTGTCACACAGCAGAAGGGAAGTATGCCAAGCATAAGGAGGTCAACGACATCATAAAGAGAAATCTTGCCACAGCCCTTTGCCCAGCTCATCGGGAACCCTAAATACTGAGGTCTGATGGAAGTCAAAAGCGTCCAGATGGAGTCACTATGCCACCTTGGAAGGATAGTAAGCAGATTGCCTGGGACTACGTCTGTGCCGCCACGTTATCAGATACCTACTTACCATACTCTGAAACTGAAGGCGGTGGAGCCGCCAGCTACAGGGAGACCCAGAAGATCCACAAATATGCAAACCTGCCTCCTTGCTATAATTTCATCCCTGTAGGGTAAGAGACCCTTGTAACATGGGGCAAGTGTGCTCTAAAGCTCCTGAGAGAGCTGGATGAAAAACTCATTACAGAAACCAAGGATTACAGAGCAGCTATCTTCCTCTTTTCAAAGCCTCAGTGTTGCGTTCCAGAGGGAAATGCCAGAGGTGATAACCTCCCTCTATCTATATATATATATATATATATATATATATATATATATATATATATATATATATATATCTCTATATATATATATATATATATATATGAGAGAGAGAGAGAGAGAGAGAGAGAGAGAGAAATATCGGGGAATAGAAACATCAAGGCCGTGGAAAACATCTTAGTTTGATATCCAGATATCTTCACGCAGCATTGAACGTTGAAAATAAATGGTATAAAATACCGACACAATGGAAACATAAACACATATGCAGTTTAATGTGATCCTTTATTGACAACGTTTCGCCCACACAGTGGGCTTTTTCAAGTCACAAACAAATCTACCTGGGGTGGAAGGTACGGGAGTATTTATAGTCAGGTTCAGAATGTTGAGGTCAGGTGGAGAATGCTGCATCTGATGATCTACCGGGTGGGGTTATAGTGTCTAAAATCTTGGGTAGCTTGGCAAGGGTTTTGGACAAGTTGTGAGTATACCTTCTGCAGTGTCCCATGTTCTTATGTGGGATAGCAATGAAGAAGTTTCTTGGCAAGTGGTTCAGCTATGTTATAGAAGCCATTGTTCTGGTTGAAATTGTTGGTTATAGAGATAAGGGAAGAATCCTGGAATCATCGCTTATCTCTGTAACCAACAATTTCAACCAGAACAATGGCTTCTATAACATAGCTGAACCACTTGCCAAGAAACTTCTTCATCGCTGTCCCACATAAGAACATAGAACACTGCAGAAGGTCTACTCACAACTTGTCCAATACCCCTGCCAAGCTACCCAAGATTTTAGACACTATAACCCCACCCGGTAGATCATCAGATGCAGCATTCTCCACCTGACCTCAACATTCTGAACCTGACTATAAATACTCACATACCTTCCACCCCAGGTAGATTTGTTTGTGACTTGAAAAAGCCCACTGTGTGGGCGAAACGTTGTCAATAAAGGATCACATTAAACTGCATATGTGTTTATGTTTCCACAACATTGAACGTTTCGGAACATCCCGCTCCATCATCAGCGCTAAACAGTCAGAACAATAACTTAGGAATTTAAACCTTTATAATATGAACAACTGAATAGATGTAATCGAGTTGTTCACATAGTAATGTTTTTTATTTGTGAGCATAAAAATTTATGTTTGTATAAATGTTAGGATTAATATTGTTAAACCGTCGAGTTTATTTGTGTAACCTGGATATAGTTTTTAATTTGTTAACTTTATTTAAACACAACATATTGTTTTGATATAGACTAACTATTCTGCTTGGTAATTGTTCTCATTGTTGTAGAGCTGATGATGGAGTGTCATGATCAATGAAGATGTAAAGTAAAAGGACACAAGTGCAACTAATGTGACATTTATTGTGGCAACGTTTCGCTCTCCAGGAGCTTTATCAAGCCATTACAAACAATACATGGACACAGAGGGTATATAAAGGCTCAGAGTGAGGTGAATACTAGTGAGGTACCATTTCGATGTTCACTAGTGGTAGTGGTAGTAGTAGTAGTAGTAGTAGTAGTAGTAACAAAAATAATACAATATGGAAGAGCAATTAATTGCTCTTCCATATTGTATGGAAGAGCAATTAATTGCTCTTCCATATTGTATTATTTTTGTTACTACTACTACTACTACTACTACTACTACTACTACTACTACTACTACCACTACCACTAGTGAACATCGAAATGTTACCTCACTAGTATTCACCTCACTCTGAGCCTTTATATACCCTCTGTGTCCATGTATTGTTTGTAATGGCTTGATAAAGCTCCTGGAGAGCGAAACGTTGCCACAATAAATGTCACATTAGTTGCACTTGTGTCCTTTTACTTTACATATTGTCGGTAATTCTACCAACTTTATTACAATCAATGAAGATATTTGCATATTAAACGAGGATGTTTACCAAGGCTTTGGTGATGCTATTCTTCACTCGTCTTAGTTTCCCACGAGGAAAATCTGTTTCGGAAGATATATATATATATATATATAAGTAGGTGGGTTTTCTACAGGGGGGCTCCCACAGTATGGCTCCTTCCGGAAAAGGCCTTCTACAGGGGGGCTCCCACAGTATGGCTCCTTCCGGAAAAGGCCATCAACAGGGGGGCTCCTTCCGGTCTAGGGTCTCCTCTGAGCGGCTCCCTTTTCACACCTAGGTGTTACTTCCGGTCTAGGGTCTCCCTTTTCACACCTATGTGCTAATGACCCTTTTCACACCTATGTGCTAATGACCTTTTTCACACCTATGTGCTAATGACCTTGATCCCGCCCACTACTCCCGCCCACGACCCCACCCACGACCCCCGCCCATGACCCCGCCCACGACCCCCGCCCACTACCCCCGCCCACGACCCCGCACACGACCCCCCGCCCACGACCCCTCACCCGCGCCCATCCGCCCACCCCCGCGCCCCCCCCGCGCCCCCCACCCGCGCCCGTCGCACCGACCCACCGGCCCCGCCACGCCCTCGCGCCCCGCCCGTCGCGCCGACCCCACCCGCCCGTCGCGCCCTTCGCGCCCGCCCGCGCCTTCTGCAGCGTCGTCCGGATCGCCCCCGCGCCCCGCATTTTTTCGAATTTTTTTTTTTTTTTTTTTTTAATTTCTTATTATCTCCTCAGATCAAGTTTTTGAGGTTCCCCCTCTCACTTTCACCCCCACCCCAAATTTTCTCGATAATACAAGTTTTGGATTCCCCCCTATGGGGGTTTCGAAATTCTTATGATCTCCTCGGATCAAATTTTTCTCGAAATCAAAGTCTCCATCTCCTTGGATCAAGCTTTTCTCGATAATACCAAGACTCCATCTCCTTGGATCAAGTTTTTTTTCTCGATAATACCAAGACTCCATCTCCTTGGATCAAGGTTTTTTGGATTCCCCCCTCTGGGGGTAAGCATTGAACTCCTCCTATGGGGCATGCTTACTACAGGTCTAAACAAGTATTCCTCTCATCAAGTCAAATGAACTAAGAAGGGTGTTTACTCGGCGGTCAGTGACGTCACACATACAAGCTGAATCTTGTCGACCCTCTTAGTTCATTAAAGTTAATAAGGGGACACTTACCTTCTGTCAGTGACGTCACGCGATGACCACCACACACACAGGCTGAATCTTGTCGACTTCCCCCCCTACACATTTCATATACAACATAGGGAAAACATTTTCACTCTTAACCCAAATAATTTCACATTTTTTTCGTTAATACCCACAACAATCCACAATTTCTTTACAACACAAGTCTAGACATTTTTCTCGTTTTAACTATTTCATCTCAGGTCACTCCCCACGAAGTAACCTACCTCCTCCCCACCCTCCAGAACCCTCACACTCCAACCAACACCTCACAATTTTCACTCATAACATGCCCCAATTTTTCTCGTTTTAACTATTTCATCAGAAAGTCACCACAACACTTATAACCACTTTTCGATAAATTCACTAGTCACAATTTTACATATTACGAAGTTAATACGCACACACACCTCACTTTGAACACCTTCAAAACACTCTCATAAATCATTTGAAAACTCACAAAAAAAAATACCTTTGAACATTTTCCAAACACTGAAACACTTCCAAAACACCATTTGAGTACTCCCAAATACACCACTGAATACTACTAAAACACCACTGAATACAGTCAAATCACCACCAAAATCACCATAAACTAAGTTCAACACCCACCCACAATTTTTTTTGTCGTTTCAACTAATTTCATCAGAAAAAGTCACAACAACCCACAACTTATAATCACTTTTCAGCATCTCTAGTTCGACAACATCACCCACAACACCCACAACCCACAACACCCACACCCCACAATTTTTTCTCGTTTTAACTAATTTCATCAGAAAAAAGTCACAACAACAACCCACAACACCCACATCCCACAACAACCCACAACTTGTAACCACTTTTCAGCATCTCTAGTTCGACAACAACACCCTCAACCCACAACACCCACAACACCCCACAACCCACAATTTTTTTTTCTTGTTTCAAGTAATTTCATCAGAAAAGTCACAACAACCCACAACTTATAATCACTTTTCAGCATCTCTAGTTCGACATCACCCACAACCCACATCCCACAACACCCACAACCCACATCACCCACATCCCACAACACCCACAACCCACAACACCCACAACACCCTCAACCCACAACACCCACAACCCACAACACCCACAACACCCACAACCCACAATTTTTTCTCGTTTTATCTAATTTCATCAGAAAAAAGTCACAACAACAACCCACAACACCCACATCCCACAACAACCCACAACTTATAACCACTTTTCAGCATCTCTAGTTCGACAACAACACCCTCAACCCACAACACCCACAACCCACAACACCCCACAACCCACAATTTTGTTCTCGTTTTAACTAATTTCATCAGAAAAAGTCACAACAACAACCCACAACTTATAACCACTTTTCAGCATCTCTAGTTCGACAAACAACACCCACAACCCTCATCATTTACCAATTTAACATTTTTCCCCCCTTCTTTTTACTGAATCTTAAATGTAATACACATTCCTCTTTACATTACTAAAATTCTAATAAAATCCTCTCCATACCCATGTCCTTGTATCCACATAAATTGATATTATACTCGCATCAACTAATCTCACTACCCAACTATTGCGACATGTTTCAACACCCTCCATTCTTTTTCCAATATATCATAACTTTTCAATTCTATAATTTCTTTTTAAAATATTCACACATTACCTTTTATTTTCAGTAAAATCCCCCCCCCCATATTTCATTAAATTTCTAATACAACCCTCCCCATACCCCTCTCCATCTCACCCGCATTTCTTCACATCCACTCACCCATCTCCCAACACACCTCTTCTGAACACACACAAAAATCACATTTCACATCCACAAATGCATCTCATCACCCATCTCAAATCCACTAAAATCACTGTAACCAAGATATTCACAAAACTCTATGACCACCTAACACACACACACACACACACACACACACACACCTAACCTAACACCTAACCTAACCGAACGTAACCTAACCTAGCCTAACCTAACCTAACCTAACCTAACATAACCTAACATATCCTATCTTAACCTAACCTAACCTAACCTATCCTAACCTAACCTAACCTAACTTAACCTATCCTAACCTAACCTATCCTAACCTAACTTATCCTAACCTAACCTAACTTATCCTAACCTAACCTAACTTATCCTAACCTAACCTATCCTAACCTAACCTATCCTGACCTAACCTAACCTATCCTAACCTAACCTAACCGAACGTAACCTAACCTAGCCTAACCTAACCTAACCTAACATAACCTGACCTAACCTAACCTAACCTATCCTAACCTAACCTATCCTAACCTAACCTAACCTAGCCTAACCTAACCGAACCTAACCTAACATAACCTAACTTAACTTATCCTAACCTAACCTAACCTAATGCCTTACCCCAAAGTATTGCGTCATGATTTTTGTACGCCCCTTTCCCCTCCAACGCCACCGTGTAATGCGATTCACACCTAAGGTAGATTTAAGATAATCATCTCCTTACCGAACACCTGCGTCAGCTCAGGTCAGACAGACGCCATGTAATGCGGTTCACACCCAAGGTAGAAAATCACACGGCCATCTCCTTACCGAACACCTGCATCAACTCAGGTCGGACAGACACCATATAATGCGGTTCACACCCAAGGTAGAAAATCACATAGTCATCTCCTTACCGAACACCTGCGTCAACTCAGGTCAGACAGACGCCATGAAATGGTGTTCACACCCCAAGGTAGAAAATCACATAATCATCTCTTTCCAGACCAACTGTAACCTAACCTGACCTAACCTAACCTAACCTAACCGAACGTAACCTAACCTAACATAACCTAACCTAACTTATCCTAACCAAACCTAACCTAACCTAACCGAACCTAACCTAACCTATCCTAACCTAACCTAACTTATCCTAACCTAACTTAACTTATCCTAACCTAACCTAACTTATCCTAACCTAACCTAACCTAACTTATCCTAACCTAACCTAACCTAACTTATCCTAATCTAACCTAACCTAACTTATCCTAACCTAACCTAACTTATCCTAACCTACTCACTTTACTTTGAACACCTTCAAAACACTCTCATACATCATTTGAGACCATCTTTTCTGAATATCTCTCATCCACAACCTTTATCATCTCACTACAGAACAACCCCAAGATTACTTCGAACACTCTCATAAAGCATTTGAATACTCACATAAACACCTTTGAACATTTCCAAACAACACTGAAGCACTTCCAAAATATCATTTTCATTACTCCCAAATAAGATTATCATCTCCTATTTATCTACACTTACACATTTCATTAACTGAAATTACAACACATCCACCATACTACTCCCTCAGTCTCCAGACTTTACAACATTAACACAAAAAAAAACTAACTCTTACACTTATGACATGAGACATTACCATATCTAACACACTGACTAACTTTGAACCAACTCTGAACACCACTGATCTTCTTCAAAAAATACTCTGCACATCATTTGAACACCTTCAAAAAACACCATCAAACACCTCCGAATACTCCCAAAAACACTACTGATTACTACCAAATCACCACTGAATACTACCAAATCCGTCAAAATCACCAGAAACTAAGTTTAACATGACCATCTAACATCCTTTTTATAGAAATCCCCTCAAATCACTATAACCAAGAACTCCCTCCCCATTTGGCGCATAAAAAAAAAAGCATGAACACAAACCTAATACGCAAACACTTAGTACATGATCACCATCAACTGAAAACATATCTTGTACACACACACATAATCTAAGACAACCACCAACTACAATCACCCATGTTCACTTACCTCAAAAATCACTAATATCACAGAAAACACTCATTTTTATAAACATTTCACACACACACACACACACACACACACACACACACACACACACACACACACAAAATCATATTTGACAAAATCTAAGCGCACTCACCTCACTTCCACCAACACACGATGTCACACCTCACAGGACCGACGAGCTCACCTCCAGTGACGTCACACTCCCATTGTGTTACTTGGTGGTTGGTAACATCACACCCAACCCACCTTGTTTCAACCTGTTGTACCCTACATTATCTAAGAACACTATATCCAAGACGATTACCAGATTTTATGATCCCCACCACCAAGATCACAGAAAACACACATTTTTATAATTATTCACACAAAAATCACTATCACCAATTCCATATCATGTTTACCATCATCCATCAACACTCATCACCAAGATCACCAAAAATCTAAGATCATGCATCTCAAAACTACTATGATCACTGAAAACACTTATTTTTTATGCATTCGCACAAAAATAAGACATACACAAAAATACCACAACACTTCCACCAACATCTATAACATAACATGAGCACTATAACATATCACTATCACAAAAAAATAATACACAGACACCCACATCTTATACATTTCAATCACAAATTTAAGACATGAGACATACACACCAAATCTAAGACATTCACCTCCAACTAAGACATACACATCATCCCTAAAACATCCTTCCTTATTCATTCCGTATATCTCCTAGAGCTGTTTTAACCCCGACGGGTTAATTGAAAATAGTGATTGGACAAAGCATGCTAATAACAATTTTGTAATTAACTTATCAGATGAAATTTTAGACAAACATACAACTGCTGCTCTAGGTTTTGGCTTAAGTTTTGCAACTTCAAAAAAACTTAATAATGTCGAAATTGCAAAAGCCTTTTGTAACTTTGAAAAATTTTCTGATTTATCCTCTGATGAAATTAATATTAGTAAAGGAATGGTATATAGCTCTATGTTAAAACCAAACATTCCCAATTGCCCTCAAAGATTCTTTAAGTCTTATGATACACTTAATAACAATAAAAATTTGCGCCTTACTAAAGCAGACAAAATAAATGCAATAGTAATTATGAAAGAAAATGATTACCAAGAAAAAATTAATAATCTCTTAGATGATACTGAAACCTATTCTAAACTTAGGAAAAATCCCCTAGAAACCGTTAACAGCAATTTCAATAAAACAATAAAACTTCTACTGAAAGGCAAAGATGAATTAGTCAAACAATTTACTTCCACTAATCCATCTTTGCCTTACATGTATGGACTAATAAAAACACACAAACCAGGGAATCCAGTCAGACCAATTATTAGCTCCATAGGGTCAGTTTCATATAAATTATCCAAATGGCTTGTTGATATTTTGAGCCCTATTGTTGGCAAAATTTCTAACTTTAATGTTAAAAACAACATAGACTTGGTTGATAAACTAAGCTCCTTGACTGACTTAAATGATTTTAACATGGTTAGTTTTGATGTTACTTCCTTGTTTACGAAAGTTCCTGTTGATGATTTATTAAGTTTCTTATCTGAAGAACTCGTTAACTATGATTTACCATTGCCAGTTTCTACTATCATTAAACTTATTAAACTTTGCATTGTTGATGCAAAATTTGTATTTAATGATAAGTTTTACACTCAGAAGTTTGGTATGGCAATGGGAAATCCTCTTTCACCTGTTCTTAGTAACCTATACATGGAATTTTTTGAAACAAGGTTGCTTAACACAATCCTCCCTAATAGAGCTAAATGGTTCAGATATGTTGATGATATTTTGTGTCTTATGCCCAAAAATGTAGATATACACCATTTCCTAGGAAAATTAAATAGCTTAGCCCATTCTATAAACTTTACTGTTGAATTTGAAGAAAATAACTCATTGCCTTTTCTAGATGTTTTAATTATTAAGGGTAATAATGAATTCAAATTTAAAATTTACAGAAAACCTACAAATAACTGTTCCTATGTCCACTATTATTCCTCGCATCAAGATAGAGTCAAACTGTCTGTTTTCTAATCAATGTTTTTGAGAGCTTTACGAATTTGTAGTCCTGAGTTCATAGATGAGGAAATATCCAAAATTTATGAAATAGGTAATGATTTAAAATACCCAAGAAATGTAATTGATAAATCTTTTAAAGTTGCTAGAAATACTTTTTACAATCCAAAAAGGGACAACCAGCCTTATTCAACTAAAAATATGTTGGTTCTCCCTTACCATGAAAACTTGGTTGATATGCCATCTCTTCTTAAGACTTTTAATATTAAAGTTGTATTAAAAAATCTTGATACAGTAAAAAAACTTTTGATAAAGAATTCCCCCCAAAATGCTGATGGATGTGTGTATAAGATTCCTTGTAAAATTTGCGATAAAGTTTATTACGGTGAAACTGGTAAAAATCTCGAACTAAGATTAAAACAACATAAATATAGCATTAGAACTGGACAAGATTCCAATGCTCTATTTATTCATGTAAGGGATTTTAACCATCCAATTGATTTTCAAAAAGTTGAGAAAGTAGTATCAAGCAAGTCCATGGTCGACAGGAATATAATTGAATCTTGTTTCATAAAAAGCAGTTTTGACAATAATATGAATATTTCCTTTGGTTTATATAAATTAGATCCATTTATAATTAATAGAATTTGGGAAGAATTTAATAATACACTGGACAAATAATCTTTAAAATTTCTTATTTCTTGGGTAGAATAGTTTGTGGGGTGAGTTGTGCCAAGGACCTATCCAAGTTGGCTCGCCGCGCGTCACGTGTTTAACCGTTGTGGGATCTGATAGTGAGGTGCCGGCCAGACCCCTTATATAGCTTCCTTGGATGCCTTACTTTCATAGTTCCTTGATAATGTGAGTAGTCACGAAAGCGCTTGGAATTTCTATATTTTTTCAGAGTGGTTGTTTTGCATATTCTGAAATCACCTGTTTACTGTGATCTTATTGCATATATATATATATATATATATATATATATATATATATATATATATATATATATATATATATATATTATATAAAATGGAGTCCACCTCTGGTGTAAATTGTGGGACCCATAGCCTCGGAGAAGTGGATAAAAAGGCTTCAAGGAAGAATATTTGGATTTCTTCCTGAAGCCGTTTGAATATTCCACTTCCCCTACCACCCCATCTTTTCATATATTTTTTTTTACCAATAGGAATATTTTATTACATAATATGGTACAAAAGATTTAAGAGATACATTGTTGATATAAAGGTGGCATATACGGCACATGTTACGTGTGTATCACCGATTATAAGGCTAAAATCTCATCCAGCTCCTCAGAGCTGGGGCGTGTGCCCAAAATACAGCAGGCATTACCCCTTTGAACAGCCGCACTGAGCCGCTGGAACAGAAAACTAGCTGCCCTGGGATCCCTAGTTACCCTGATGAGTCTTTTTCCCAGCTCCTTAAGGAATTTAGATGCATTCTTTCCCCATGAGCCAAGGGTCTCTGAGCCTATGGGAACAAACATATAATGATGGGCAAGTTCTCCGTAATTTCTAGCCTTTTGGAACTCCCTGAGGCTGGCGGCTGCCCCTCCTTCCTCCCTGGTGTATTGGAGATAGGTATCAGCCAAGGTAGATGCACATGTGTAGTCCCACACCACCTGCTTCCCATCTGTCCAGGCTTGATGGGTGATGCCATCTGGACGCTTCTGGCTGCCATCAGATCTGCATAGCTGGGGTGGCTCCCTTACTGCTGGGCATCCGGCTGTTGTGAGGCTCCTCTTGATAATGTTATTAACCTCCTCTTGTCTTGCAATCTTTCCCTCGGATTTACGGCACATAAGACCATGGTACCAGAATCGGTCGGGGAACGAATGGATATGTCAGTTAAAAACAGAGTAGAGGAGTTAGTAGATGGGGAGATGGAGGTACTGGGTAGATGGCGAGAATATTTTGAGGAACTATTATATGCCGACGAAGAAAGGGAGGCGGTAATTTCATGCACTGGCCAGGGAGGTATACCATATTTTAGGAGTGAAGAAGAGCAGGATGTGAGTGTGGGGGAGGTACGTGAGGCATTACGTAGAATGAAAGGGAGTAAAGCAGCTGGAACTGACGGGATCATGACAGAAATGTTAATAGCAGGGCGGGGAGTTAGTTTATGAGTTTGGGAATGTGTGTAAAGGTAGAAAGCTGAAAGTGAACATAGTAAAGAATAAGGTGATGAGGGTATCAAATGATTTAGATAAAGAAAAATTGGATATCAAATTGGGGAGGAGGAGTATGGAAGAAGTGAATGTTTTCAGATATTTTGGAGTTGACGTGTCAGTGGATGGATTTATGAAGGATGAGGTTAATCATAGAATTGATGAAGGAAAAAAGGCGAGTGGCGCGTTGAGGTATATGTGGAGACAAAAAAAAACGTTATCTATAGAGGCAAAGAAGGGAATGTATGAAAGAATAGTAGTACCAACACTCTTATATGGGTGTGAAGCTTGGGTGGTAAATGCTGCAGCGAGGAGGTGGTTGGAGGCAGTGGAGATGTCCTGTCGAGATGTGGTGTGAATATTATGCAGAAAATTCGGAGTGTGGAAATTAGAAGGTGTGGAGTTAATAAAAGTATTAGTCAGAGGGCAGAAGAGGGGTTGTTGAGGTGGTTTGGTCATTTAGAGAAATGGATCAAAGTAGAATGACATGGAGAGCGGATAAATCTGTAGGGGAAAGAAGGCGGGGTAGGGGTCGTCCTCAAAAAGGTTGGAGGGAGGGGGTAAAGGTGATTTTGTGGGCGAGGGGCTTTGACTTCCAGTAAGCGTGCGTGAGCGTGTTAGATAGGAGTGATTGGAGACGAATGGTATTTGAGACCTGACGATCTGTTGGAGTGTGAGCAGGGTAATATTTAGTGGAGGGATTCAGGGAATCCGGTTATTTTATATAGCCGGACTTGAGTCCTGGAAATGGGAAGTACAATGCCTGCACTCTAAAGGAGGGGTTCGGGATATTGGCAGTTTGGAGGGATATGTTGTGTATCTTTATACGTATATTCTTCTAAACTGTTGTATTCTGAGCACCTCTGCAAAAACAGTGAATATGTGTGAGTGAAGTGAAAGTGTTGAACGATGAAAGTATTTTCTTTTTAGGGGTTTCTTTCTTTTTTGGGTCACCCTGCCTCGGTGGGAGACGGCCGACTTGTTAAATATATATGTATATATATAAACATATCAGCCGATTCCCACCAAGGCAAGGTGGCCCGGAAAAGAAAAATTTTCATTATCAGTCACTCCATCACTGTTTCGCCAGAGGGGTGCTTTACACTACAGTTATAAAATTGAAACATTAACACCCCTCCTTCAGAGTGTGAACACTGTACTTCCCATCTACAGGACTCAAGTCCAGCCTTCCGGTTTCCCTGAATCCCTTTACAAATGTTACTTTGCTCACACCCCAACAGCACATCAAGTATTAAAAACCAACTGTCTCCATTCACAGCTATCAAATACACTCATGCATGCTTGATGGAAGTCCAAGCCCCTCGAACACAAAACCTCCTTTACCCCCTCCCTCCAACCTTTCTTAGGCCGACCTGTACCCAGCCTTCCCTCCATTACAGATTCATACGCTCTCGAAGTCATTCTGTTTTGTTCCATTCCCTCTACATATCCGAACCACCTCAACAACCCTTCCTCAGCCCTCTGGATAATAGTTTTGGTAATCCAACACCTCCTAATTTCCAAACAACGAATTCTCTGCATTATATTCACACAACACATTGCCCTCAGACATGACATCTCCTCTGCCTTCTCCTGGTTGCAACATTCATCACCTATGTTTCACACCCATATAAGAGTAGTGATATAACTATACTCTCATACATTCCCCTCTTTTCTTCCACAGAGTTCTTTGTCTCCACAGACTCCTAAGCTCACAACTCGCCATTTTCCCCTCATCAGTTCTGTGATTCACCTCATCCTTCAAAGACCCTTCTGCTGACACGTCCACTCATAAATATCTCAATACATTCACCTCCTGCATACTCTCTCCTTCCAATATAATATCCAATCTTTTGTCAACTAATCTTTTTATCCTGAACACCTTATTCTTACCTATATTCACTTTTAATTTCCTTCTTTCACATACCCTACTAAATTCATCCTCAAACCTCTGCAACTTCTCTTCAGAATCTCCCAAAAGCACAGTGTCATCAGCAAAGAGCAACTGTGACAATTCCCACTTCGTGTTTGATTCTTTATCTTTTAACTCCACACCTCTTCCCAGCACCCTCACATTCACTTCTCTTACAGCCCCATCTACAAATATATTGAACAACCATGGTGACATCACACATCCTTGTCTAAGGCTACTTTTACTAGGAAATAATCTCCCTCTCTCCTACATACTCTAACCTGAGCCTAACTATCCTCATAAAAACTCTTCACTGCTTTCAGTCGCCTACCTCCTATACCATACACCTGCAACATCTGCCACATTACCCCCCTATCCACCCTGTCATATGCCTTTTCAATATCCATAAATGCCTCAAAAACCTCTTTAGCCTTATCTAAATACTGTTCACCCATATGTTTCACTGCAAACACTTGGTCTACATACCCCCTACCTTTTCTAAAGCCTCCTTGTTCATCTGCTATCCTATTCTCCGTCTTATTCTTAATTCTTTCAATAATAACTTTACCATACACTTTACCAGGTATACTCAACACTTATTCCCCCTATATTTTTTGTACTCTCTTTCATCCCCTTTGCCTTCATACAATGGAACTATGCATGCTCTCTGCCAATCCATAAGTACCTTACGCTCGTCCATACATTTATTAAATGTTATCACTAATCACTCCAAAGATATATTCCCAGCTGCCTTACCCCCTTTCATTCTACCCACTGCCTCACGAACTTCTCGCACACTCACAACTGGCTCTTCCTCACTCTTACAAGATGTTATTCCTCCTTGCCCTATACACGAAATCACAGCTTCCCTATCTTCATCAACCTTTAACAATTCATCAAAATATTCCCTCTATCTTCCCGATACCTCTAACTCTCCATTTAATAACTCTCCTATTTTTAACTGTCATATCCACTTGTTCCGTAGGCGTCCTCAACGTATTAATCTCACTCCAAACTTTTTTCTTATTTTCAACAAAATTTGTTGATAACATCTCACCCATTCTCTCATTTGCTCTCCTTTCATATTGCTTCACCACTCACTTAACCTCACTGTTTCTCTCCATATAGTCTTCCCTCCTTGCATCACTTCTACTGTGTAAAAACCTCTCATATGCTAACTTTTTCTCCCTTACTACTCTCTTTACATGATTCCACCAATCGCTCTTCTTCCCTCCTGCACCCACTTTCTTGTAACCACAAACTTCTGCTTAAAACACTAACACTACATTCTTAAACCTACCCCATACATCTTCGACCCCGTTGCCTATACTCTCACTAGCCCATCTATCCTCCAATAGTTGTTTATATCTTACCCTGACTGCCTCCTCTTTTAGTTTATACGCCTTCACTTCTCTTTTACTTGCTGCTTCTATTTTCCATGTTTATATCTTACCCTAATTGCCTCCTCCTTCAGTTTATAAACCTTCACCTCTCTCATACTTGCAGCTTCTAATTTCCATGTGTCCCATCTACCTTTTACTCTCACTGTAGCTACAACTAGAAAGTCATCTGATATGTATGTGGCCCCTCTATAAACATATACATCCTAAAGTCTACTCAACAGTCTATCTACCAATACATAATCCAACAAACTACTGTCATTATGCCCTACATATCTTGTAGATGTATTTATCCTCTTTTTCTTAAAATATGTATTACCTATAACTAAACCCCTTTCTATACAAAGTTCAATCAAAGGGCTCCCATTATCATTTACACCTGGCACCCCAAACTTACCTACCACACCCTCTCTAAAAGTTTCTCCTACTTTAGCGTTCAGGTCCCCTACCACAATTACTCTCTCACTTGGTTCAAAGGTTCCTATACATTCGCTTAACATGTCCCAAAATCTCTCTGCTCTACATTCCTCTCTTCTCCAGGTGCATACACGCTTATTATGTCCCACTTTTCACATCCGAACCATATTTTAATCCACATAATCCTTGAATTTACACATTTATATTCCCTCTTCTCCCTCCATAACTGGTCCGTCAACATTATTGCTACCTCTTCCTTAGCTCTAACTCTCTCAGATACTCCTGATTTAATCCCATTTATTTCGCCCCACTGAAACTCCCTTACCCCCTTCAGCTTTGTTTCGCTTAGGGCCAGGACATCCAACTTCTTTTCATTCATAACATCAGCAGTCATCTGTTTCTTGTCATCCGCACTACATCCACGAACATTCAAGCATACCAGTTTTATAAAGTTTTTCTTCTTTTCTTTTTTAGTAAATGTCTACAGAAGGGGTTACTAGCCCATTGCTCCCGGCATTTTAGTCGCCTCATACGACATGCATGGCTTACGGAGGAAAGATTCTTTTCCACTTCCCCATGGACAAAAGAGAGGAAAAAAAACAAGAAAAAGAGCTATTATGAAAAAGAAGAAAACCCTAGATGTGTGTGTGTGTGTATATATATATATATATATATATATATATATATATATATATATATATATATATATATGCATGCCTGTGTAGTGTGACCTAAGTGTAAGTAGAACTAGCAAGATACCTGTTATCCACCGTATTTATGAGACAGAAAAGAGACACCAGCTATCCTACCAAAATGTAAAACAGTTACAGGTTTCTGTTTCTCAGTCACCTGGCAGGACGGTAGTAGTCTACCAACTTACTACCCACCTACCTATATATATATATATATATATATATATATATATATATATATATATATATATATATATAATATATATTATATAAACTTTTAGAGAGGGTGTGGCAGGTAAGTTTGGGGTGCCAGGTGTAAATGATAATGAGAGCCCTTTGATTGAACTTTGTATAGAAAGGGGTTTAGTTATAGGTAATACATATTTTAAGAAAGAGAGGATAAATTAGTATACAAGATATGATGTAGGCGAAATGACATTAGTTTGTTGGATTATGTATTGGTGGATAGAAGATTGTTGAGTAGACTTCAGGATGAACATGTTTATAGAGGGGCCACAGATATATCAGATCACTTTCTAGTTGTAGCTACACTGAGAGTAAAAGGTAGATGGGATACAAGGAGAATAGAAGCATCAGGGAAGAGAGGGGTGAATGTTTATAAAAAAAAAGAGGAGGCAGTTAGGGTAAGATATAAACAGCTATTGGAGGATAGATGGGCAAATGAGAGCATAGGCAATGGGGTCGAAGAGGTATGGGGTAGGTTTAAAAATGTAGTGTTAGTGTTCAGCAGAAGTTTGAGGTTACAGGAAAGTGGGTGCAGGAGGGAAGAGGAGCGATTGATGGAATAATGATGTAAAGAGAGTAGTAAGGGAGAAAAAGTTAGCGTGTGAGAAGCTTTTACAAAGTAGAAGTGATGCAAGGAGGGAAGAGTATATGGAGAAAAAGAGAGAGGTTAAGAGAGTGGTGAAGGAATATGAAAAGAGAACAAATGAGAGAGTGGGTGAGATGTTATCAACAAATTTTGTCGAAAATAAGAAAAAGTTTTGGAGTGAGATTACCAAGTTAAGGAAGCCTAGAGAACAAATGGATTTGTCAGTTAAAAACATCTACTGTGAAAAAAAATAGTGAAATTTCAAGCACTTTCATGATTTCTCACATTATCAGGGATGTGTAAAATAAGAGATCAGCAGAAGACATATATATGTGAGATATCACCTCACATACGACCTAACACTCGTCCTCTTATTACCAGAGTGTTATGCTCGACAACTTGTAAAATATAACTTAATTTTTTCCGAAACTTTATTAATTATAAATGAATCTGATTTGTATAACCCTAAACAAATATTCATATAAAAATGACAGGTGTGTTTTATGACGCTTGATGCGATAATGTTTCTCTTAGACGAATTAACAGAGTATTAGACGATTGTTCTGTTATATTTATGTTGTAATTTTAGTTCATGGCTTTCCCCTGAGAACTTTTATGTGACCCCCATGGCACCACAGTGGTGACCTTGTCCCATGGCACCACAGTGGTGATCTTGTCCCATGGCACCACAGTGGTGACCTTGTCCCATGGCACCACAGTAGTGACCTTGTCCCATGGCACCACAGTGGTGATCTTGTCCCATGGCACCACAGTGGTGACCTTGTCCCATGGCACCACACTGGTCATCTTGTCCCATGGCACCACAGTGGTGACCTTGTCCCATGGCACCACAGTGGTGATCTTGTCCCATGGCACCACAGTGGTGACCTTGTCCCATGGCACCACAGTGGTGACCTTGTCCCATGACACCACAGTGGTGATCTTGTCCCATGACACCACAGTGGTGATCTTGTTCCATGGCACCACACTGGTGATCTTGTCCCATGGCACCACAGTGGTGACCTTGTCCCATGGCACCACAGTGGTGATCTTGTCCCATGGCACCACAGTGGTGACCTTGTCCCATGGCACCACACTGGTGATCTTATCCCATGACACCACAGTGGTGACCTTGTCCCATGGCACCACAGTGGTGACCTTGTCCCATGACACCACAGTGGTGACCTTGTCCCATGACACCACAGTGGTGACCTTGTCCCATGGCACCACACTGGTGATCTTGTCCCATGGCACCACAGTGGTGACCTTGTCCCATGGCACCACAGTGGTGACCTTGTCCCATGACACTACAGTGATGACCTTGTCCCATGACACCACAGTGGTGACCTTGTCCCATGACACCACAGTGGTGACCTTGTCCCATGGAACCACACTGGTGATCTTGTCCCATGGCACCACAGTGGTGACCTTGTCCCATGGCACCACAGTGGTGATCTTGTCCCATGACACCACAGTGGTGACCTTGTCCCATGACACCACAGTGGTGACCTTGTCCCATGATACCACAGTGGTGACCTAGTCCCATGACACCACAGTGGTGACCTTGTCCCATGACACCACAGTGGTGACCTTGTCCCATGACACTACAGAGGTGACCTTGTCCCATGACACCACAGTGGTGACCTTGTCCCATGACACCACAGTGGTGACCTTGTCCCATGGCACCACACTGGTGATCTTGTCCCATGGCACCACAGTGGTGACCTTGTCCCATGGCACCACAGTGGTGACCTTGTCCCATGACACTACAGTGATGACCTTTTCCCATGACACCACAGTGGTGACCTTGTCCCATGACACCACAGTGGTGACCTTGTCCCATGACACCACAGTGGTGACCTTGTCCCATGGCACCACAGTGGTGATCTTGTCCCATGGCACCACAGTGGTGACCTTGTCCCATGGCACAACACTGGTGATCTTGTCCCATGGTACCACAGTGGTGACCTTGTCCCATGGCACCACAGTGGTGATCTTGTCCCATGGCACCACAGTGGTGACCTTGTCCCATGGCACCACAGTGGTGATCTTGTCCCATGACACCACAGTGGTGATCTTGTTCCATGGCACCACACTGGTGATCTTGTCCCATGGCACCACAGTGGTGACCTTGTCCCATGGCACCACAGTGGTGATCTTGTCCCATTGCACCACAGTGGTGACCTTGTCCCATGGCACCACACTGGTGATCTTGTCCCATGACACCACAGTGGTGACCTTGTCCCATGACACTACAGTGGTGACCTTGTCCCATGGCACCACACTGGTGATCTTGTCCCATGGCACCACAGTGGTGACCTTGTCCATTGGCACCACAGTGGTGACCTTGTCCCATGGCACCACAGTGGTGACCTTGTCCCATGACACTACAGTGATGACCTTGTCCCATGACACCACAGTGGTGACCTTGTCCCATGACACCACAGTGGTGACCTTGTCCCATGGCACCACACTGGTGATCTTGTCCCATGGCACCACAGTGGTGACCTTGTCCCATGGCACAACAGTGGTGATCTTGTCCCATGGCACCACAGTGGTGACGTTGTCCCATGGCACCACACTGGTGATCTTGTCCCATGACACCACAGTGGTGACCTTGTCCCATGACACTACAGTGGTGACCTTGTCCCATGACACCACAGTGGTGACCTTGTCCCATGACACCACAGTGGTGACCTTGTCCCATGGCACCACACTGGTGATCTTGTCCCATGGCACCACAGTGGTGACCTTGTCCCATGGCACCACAGTGGTGACCTTGTCCCATGACACCACAGTGATGACCTTGTCCCATGGCACCACACTGGTGATCTTGTCCCATGACACCACAGTGGTGACCTTGTCCCATGACACCACAGTGGTGACCTTGTCCCATGAAACCACAGTGGTGATCTTGTCCCATGACACAACAGTGGTGACCTTGTCCCATGACACCACAGTGGTGACCTTGTCCCATGACACCACAGTGGTGACCTTGTCCCATGACACCACAGTGGTTACCTTGTCCCATGACACCACAGTGGTGACCTTGTCCCATGGCACCACACTGGTGATCTTGTCCCATGGCACCACAGTGGTGACCTTGTCCCATGGCACCACAGTGGTGACCTTGTCCCATGACACTACAGTGATGACCTTGTCCCATGACACCACAGTGGTGACCTTGTCCCATGACACCACAGTGGTGACCTTGTCCCATGGCACCACACTGGTGATCTTGTCCCATGGCACCACAGTGGTGACCTTGTCCCATGGCACCACAGTGGTGATCTTGTCCCATGGCACCACAGTGGTGACCTTGTCCCATGGCACCACAGTGGTGATCTTGTCCCATGGCACCACAGTGGTGACCTTGTCCCATGACACCACAGTGGTGACCTTGTCCCATGACACTACAGTGGTGACCTTGTCCCATGACACCACAGTGGTGACCTTGTCCCATGACACCACAGTGGTGACCTTGTCCCATGACACCACAGTGGTGACCTTGTCCCATGACACTACAGTGGTGACCTTGTCCCATGACACTACAGTGATGACCTTGTCCCATGACACCACAGTGGTGACCTTGTCCCATGACACCACAGTGGTGACCTTGTCCCATGGCACCACACTGGTGATCTTGTCCCATGGCACCACAGTGGTGACCTTGTCCCATGGCACAACAGTGGTGATCTTGTCCCATGGCACCACAGTGGTGACGTTGTCCCATGGCACCACACTGGTGATCTTGTCCCATGACACCACAGTGGTGACCTTGTCCCATGACACTACAGTGGTGACCTTGTCCCATGACACCACAGTGGTGACCTTGTCCCATGACACCACAGTGGTGACCTTGTCCCATGGCACCACACTGGTGATCTTGTCCCATGGCACCACAGTGGTGACCTTGTCCCATGGCACCACAGTGTTGACCTTGTCCCATGACACCACAGTGATGACCTTGTCCCATGGCACCACACTGGTGATCTTGTCCCATGACACCACAGTGGTGACCTTGTCCCATGACACCACAGTGGTGACCTTGTCCCATGAAACCACAGTGGTGATCTTGTCCCATGACACAACAGTGGTGACCTTGTCCCATGACACCACAGTGGTGACCTTGTCCCATGACACCACAGTGGTGACCTTGTCCCATGACACCACAGTGGTGACCTTGTCCCATGGCACCACACTGGTGATCTTGTCCCATGGCACCACAGTGGTGACCTTGTCCCATGGCACCACAGTGGTGACCTTGTCCCATGACACTACAGTGATGACCTTTTCCCATGACACCACAGTGGTGACCTTGTCCCATGACACCACAGTGGTGACCTTGTCCCATGACACCACAGTGGTGACCTTGTCCCATGGCACCACAGTGGTGATCTTGTCCCATGGCACCACAGTGGTGACCTTGTCCCATGGCACAACACTGGTGATCTTGTCCCATGGTACCACAGTGGTGACCTTGTCCCATGGCACCACAGTGGTGATCTTGTCCCATGGCACCACAGTGGTGACCTTGTCCCATGGCACCACAGTGGTGATCTTGTCCCATGACACCACAGTGGTGATCTTGTTCCATGGCACCACACTGGTGATCTTGTCCCATGGCACCACAGTGGTGACCTTGTCCCATGGCACCACAGTGGTGATCTTGTCCCATTGCACCACAGTCGTGACCTTGTCCCATGGCACCACACTGGTGATCTTGTCCCATGACACCACAGTGGTGACCTTGTCCCATGACACTACAGTGGTGACCTTGTCCCATGGCACCACACTGGTGATCTTGTCCCATGGCACCACAGTGGTGACCTTGTCCCATGGCACCACAGTGGTGACCTTGTCCCATGGCACCACAGTGGTGACCTTGTCCCATGACACTACAGTGATGACCTTGTCCCATGACACCACAGTGGTGACCTTGTCCCATGACACCACAGTGGTGACCTTGTCCCATGGCACCACACTGGTGAACTTGTCCCATGGCACCACAGTGGTGACCTTGTCCCATGGCACAACAGTGGTGATCTTGTCCCATGGCACCACAGTGGTGACGTTGTCCCATGGCACCACACTGGTGATCTTGTCCCATGACACCACAGTGGTGACCTTGTCCCATGACACTACAGTGGTGACCTTGTCCCATGACACCACAGTGGTGACCTTGTCCCATGACACCACAGTGGTGACCTTGTCCCATGGCACCACACTGGTGATCTTGTCCCATGGCACCACAGTGGTGACCTTGTCCCATGGCACCACAGTGGTGACCTTGTCCCATGACACCACAGTGATGACCTTCCCATGGCACCACACTGGTGATCTTGTCCCATGACACCACAGTGGTGACCTTGTCCCATGTACACCACAGTGGTGACCTTGTCCCATGAAACCACAGTGGTGATCTTGTCCATGACACAACAGTGGTGACCTTGTCCCATGACACCACAGTGGTGACCTTGTCCCATGACACCACAGTGGTGACCTTGTCCCATGACACCACAGTGGTTACTGTTTAATCCCATGACACCACAGTGGTGACCTTGTCCCATGGCACCACACTGGTGATCTTGTCCATGGCACCACAGTGGTGACCTTGTCCCATGGCACCACAGTGGTGAGCTTGTCCATGACACTACAGTGATGACCTTGTCCCATGACACCACAGTGGTGACCTTGTCCCATGACACCACAGTGGTGACCTTGTCCCATGGCACCACACTGGTGATCTTGTCCCATGGCACCACAGTGGTGACCTTGTCCCATGGCACCACAGTGGTGATCTTGTCCCATGGCACCACAGTGGTGACCTTGTCCCATGGCACCACAGTGGTGATCTTGTCCCATGGCACCACAGTGGTGACCTTGTCCCATGACACCACAGTGGTGACCTTGTCCCATGACACTACAGTGGTGACCTTGTCCCATGACACCACAGTGGTGACCTTGTCCCATGACACCACAGTGGTGACCTTGTCCCATGACACTACAGTGGTGACCTTGTCCCATGACACCACAGTGGTGATCTTGTCCCATGGCACCACAGTGGTGACCTTGTCCCATGGCACCACATTGGTGATCTTGTCCCATGGCACCACAGTGGTGATCTTGTCCCATGACACCACAGTGGTGACCTTGTCCCATGACACCACAGTGGTGACCTTGTCCCATGACACCACAGTGGTGACCTTGTCCCATGACACCACAGTGGTGACCTTGTCCCATGGCACCACACTGGTGATCTTGTCCCATGGCACCACAGTGGTGACCTTGTCCCATGGCACCACAGTGGTGACCTTGTCCCATGACACCACAGTGGTGACCTTGTCGCATGGCACCACACTGGTTACCTTGTCCCATAACACCACAATGGTGACCTTGTCCCATGGCACCACAGTGGTGAGCTTGTCCTATGGCACCACAGTGGTGATCTTGTCCCATGGCACCACAGTGGTGATCTTGTCCCATGACACCACAGTGGTGACCTTGTCCCATGACACCACAGTGGTGACCTTTTCCCATGACACCACAGTGGTGACCTTTTCCCATGACACCATAGTGGTGACCTTGTCCCATGGCACCACAGTGGTGACCTTGTCCCACGGCACCACAGTGGTGACCTTGTCCCATGGCACCACACAGGTGACCTTGCACCATGGCACCACACAGGTGACCTTGCACCATGGCACCACACTGGTGACCTTGCACCATTGCACCACACTGGTGACCTTGTCCCATGACACCACAGTGGTGATCTTGTCCCATGGCACCACACTGGTGATCTTGTCCCATGGCACCACACTGGTGACCTTGTCCCATGGCACCACAGTGGTGATCTTGTCCCATGACACCACAGTGGTGATCTTGTCCCATGGCACCACACTGGTGACCTTGTCCCATGACACTACAGTGACCTTGTCCCATGACACCACAGTGGTGACCTTGTCCCATGACACCACAGTGGTGACCTTGTCCCATGGCACCACACTGGTGATCTTGTCCCATGGCACCACAGTGGTGACCTTGTCCCATGGCACCACAGTGGTGACCTTGTCCCATGACACTACAGTGATGACCTTGTCCCATGACACTACAGTGGTGACACAGTGGTGACCTTGTCCCATGACACCACAGTGGTGACCTTGTCCCATGGAACCACACTGGTGATCTTGTCCCATGGCACCACAGTGGTGACCTTGTCCCATGGCACCACAGTGGTGACCTTGTCCCATGACACCACAGTGGTGACCTTGTCCCATGACACTACAGTGGTGACCTTGTCCCATGATACCACAGTGGTGACCTTGTCCCATGACACCACAGTGGTGATCTTGTCCCATGACACCACAGTGGTGACCTTGTCCCATGACACCACAGTGGTGACCTTGTCCCATGACACCACAGTGGTGACCTTGTCCAATGACACCACAGTGGTGACCTTGTCCCATGACACTACAGTGGGGACCTTGTCCCATGGCACCACACTGGTGATCTTGTCCCATGACACCACAGTGGTGACCTTGTCCCATGACACCACAGTGGTGACCTTGTCCCATGAAACCACAGTGGTGATCTTGTCCCATGACACCACAGTGGTGACCTTGTCCCATGACACTAGAGTGGTGACCTTGTCCCATGACACCACAGTGGTGACCTTGTCCCATGACACCACAGTGGTGACCTTGTCCCATGACACCACAGTGGTGACCTTGTCCCATGGCACCACACTGGTGATCTTGTCCCATGACACCACAGTGGTGACCTTGTCCCATGGCACCACAGTGGTGACCTTGTCCCATGACACTACAGTGATGACCTTGTCCCATGACACAACAGTGGTGACCTTGTCCCATGACACCACACTGGTGACCTTGCACCATGGCACCACACTGGTGACCTTGCACCATGGCACCACACTGGTGACCTTGCACCATGGCACCACACTGGTGACCTTGCACCGTGGCACTACACTGGTTACCTTGCACCATGGCACCACTCTGGTGACCTTGCACCATGGCACTACACTGGTGACCTTGCACCATGGCACTACACTGGTGACCTTGCACCATGGCACTACACTGGTGACCTTGCACCATGGCACTACACTGGTGACCTTGCACCATGGCACTACACTGGTGACCTTGCACCATGACAGCGCACTGGTGACCTTGCACCATGACAGCACACTGGTGCAAGGTCACCACTGTGGTGTCATGGGACAAGGTCACCACTGTGGTGCCATGGGACAAGGTCACCAGTGTAGTGCCATGGTGCAAGGTCACCAGTGTGCTGTCATGGTGCAAGGTCACCAGTGTGCTGTCATGGTGCAAGGTCACCAGTGTGCTGTCATGGTGCAAGGTCACCAGTGTGCTGTCATGGTGCAAGGTCACCAGTGTGCTGTCATGGTGCAAGGTCACCAGTGCGCTGTCATGGTGACCTTGCACCATGGCACCACACTGGTGACCTTGCACCATGGCACCACACTGGTGGCCTTGCACCATGACAGCACACTGGTGACCTTGCACCATGGCACTACACTGGTGTCATTTTCATAACGCTCTAGATGTCCACAAGTGCAACAACTTGCTTATAATTCCTTCAATTATTTGCAATTTTCTGATTAATATTTTATGTGGTCACTTATTAAAACCTCTTTCGATTTAAACGTAAATAAATATATTTAAGGGTACGTAACTCACCCTCGTGTTTGCTGTAGTGCTTCTCAGAATCTCACATTATAACTCAACGCTACGTAACTCACCCTCATGTGTGCTGTAGTGCGTCGTAGACTCACATAATAACTCAACGCTACGTAACTCACCCTCATGTGTGCTGTAGTGCGTCGTAGACTCACATAATAACTCAATGCTACGTAACTCACCCTCATGTGTGCTGTAGTGCGTCGTAGAGTCACATAATAACTCAACGCTACGTAACTCACCCTCATGTGTGCTGTAAAGAGTCTTAGACTCGCACATAATTCAATACACATTACGTACATGATCATCTTTGCCTGATATATAACTGCTCTTCCAATAGTCTATTTTGTTCTTTGTGTGATTCAATATTCTCTCAATGTTTTAATAAAATTTTGACGTCAGTCTCGACAGGAAGTGCTAAATCCGTATGAGTCATATATCACCTGTCGAATGGTAGGTAATCAAGCATGATTCAAGAACTGGGTGAGTAATTCCACTTACCTGAATCAAGAGCCTTTCACCGACTAACAACCCTCTGGTAGTGAAGATCATTCAGGTATTTATCTTTTATCTCTCGTCTGCCACTCTACCCTCTCTCAGGCGCGTTTTGAAAAAATTCCAGAGAAGACAACTAAATTCCTCATTACATAACCTTTAACCAAAGGTAATATATTATCGGATTCTACTAGTTACACCTTCATGCAATTATATTCGTGTGATTGCATGTGTGCATGTTTCTGTATTCTCGCATGAGTGCATGTTTCTGTATTCTCGCATGTTATATTCTGTTCTTTCATCAGTGTGTGTGTCTGCGTGAGGTACAGACGACTATTTATAACTAGGACAGCATCAATGAATATCAAACGAATTTTGGCAATAGCTTTGATCTGGTCTCGATTAAAGCTTCAATTTCTCGTAGTCTTCTAGCAGTCAGGTGATTCCCAAGGGATTTATATTAGTCTAAGCAGGTATATACGCTGGCAGGTGAATGTATCTCAGTATATATAGATCGAGAGTTTACTTCAGTCGCTGCTCTTCTGTCATATTTCCCCATTTTCATTCAATTTCTCCTCACTCGCTTCTCCACTTCTGTCTCTTATACCGGCCCCTTTCCCACCCTATCTTACCTATTTCCCTCCTCTTCCCTCCCTCTCTTTTAAATTTCATCTTATTTTTTTATCCTCTTTGTCTATCTCCGCTTCTCCTCCTACCATCTATCCCTCTTCTCCACCCATCCCATCTTCCTCCCACTTCCCAACTCCGAGCTGCCCCTACCCTTCCTTTCCCCTCCTCCCTTTTGTTTTCCCCTTTCCCTCACCCCTTCTCCCTTTCCCTCACCCCTTCTCCTTTCCCTCACCCCTTCTCCCTTTCCCTCACCCCTTCTCCTTTCCCTCACCCCTTCTCCTTTCCCTCACCCCTTCTCCCTTTCCCTCACCCCTTCTCCTTTCCCACCTCCCCTAAAAGCTGGAAATATTATCAAGGCTGCTGGAGGTCGGACTTGATGGCACATATCTCATTTTATGGTCTTTCGCGAGAGATTATAGGCACTGAGCGATAATCGATGGTCCAGCCGTGGTCCAAGGCAGCAAGTGGCGATTATCGATAATTTGGTCTGCACTCGAATAATTGATGGTGGGTGAAGAAACAGGGCAGAGGAGGGGATGATGGAGATGCAAAAGGTGCGAAGGGGTGGTTGAGGGATGGATGTCAAGAAGGTGTTAGAGGAGTGGGAGGTGGGGATGGTGGAGGTGGGGGTGGTTAAAGTGGGGGTGGTGGAGGGGGGGGAGAAGTCGAATAGGTGGTAGTGAGGTGTAGAAGTGGGGATGTAGGAGGTCGACTACATGGTTAAGTTGAAGTTTAATAAATGGTGGATATGGAGGGTGTGAACGTCGAGAAATAGTGGGTGCAGGTAGTGTACAGCTTGTTGAAGGTGCTGCAGGTAGTGTACAGTGTGTGGATGGTGGTGCGGGTGATGCACAGCGTGTGGATGGTGGTGCAGGTGATGCACAGCGTGTGGATGGTGATGCAGGTGATGCACAGTGTGTAGATGGTGGTGCAGGTGATGCACAGCATGTGGATGGTGGTGCAGGTGATGCACAGCGTGTGGATGGTGGTGCAGGTGATGCACAGTGTGTAGATGGTGGTGCAGGTGATGCACAGCGTGTGGATGGTGGTGCAGGTGATGCACAGCGTGTGGATGGTGGTGCAGGTGATGCACAGCGTGTGGATGGTGATGCAGGTGATGCACAGTGTGTAGATGGTGGTGCAGGTGATGCACAGCGTGTGGATGGTGGTGCAGGTGATGCACAGCGTGTGGATGGTGATGCAGGTGATGCACGGCGTGTGGATGGTGGTGCAGGTGATGCACAGCGTGTGGATGGTGGTGCAGGTGATGCACAGCATGTGGATGGTGATGCAGGTGATGTACAGCGTGTGGATGGTGGTGCAGGTGATGCACAGCGTGTGGATGGTGGTGCAGGTGAGGCACAGCGTGTGGATGGTGGTGCAGGTGAGGCACAGCGTGTGGATGGTGGTGCAGGTGATGCACAGCGTGTGGATGGTGGTGCAGGTGATGCACAGCATGTGGACGGTGGTGCAGGTGATGCACAGTGTGTAGATGGTGGTGCAGGTGATGCACAGCGTGTGAATGGTGGTGCAGGTGATGCACAGCGTGTGAATGGTGGTGCAGGTGATGCACTGCATGTAAATGGTGGTGCAGGTGATGCACAGCGTGTGGATGGTGGTGCAGGTGTGCACAGCGTGTGAATGGTGGTGCAGGTGATGCACAGGGTGTGGATAGTGGTGCAGGTGATGCACAGCGTGTGGGTGGTGCAGGTGATGCACAGCGTGGTGCAGGTGATGCACAGCGTGTGGATGTGGATGATGCACAGCGTGTGGATGGTGGTGCAGGTGATGCACAGCGTGTGGATGGTGGTGCAGGTGATGCACAGCGTGTGGATGGTGGTGCAGGTGATGCACAGCGTGTGAATGGTGGTGCAGGTGATGCACAGCGTGTGAATGGTGGTGCAGGTGATGCACAGCGTGTGGATGGTGGTGCAGGTGATGCACAGCGTGTGGATGGTGGTGCAGGTGATGCACAGCGTGTGGATGGTGGTGCAGGTGATGCACAGCGTGTGGATGGTGGTGCAGGTGATGCACAGCGTGTAGATGGTGGTGCAGGTGATGCACAGCGTGTGAATGGTGGTGCGGGTGATGCACAGCGTGTGGATGGTGGTGCAGGTGATGCACTGCATGTAAATGGTGGTGCAGGTGATGCACAGCGTGTGGATGGTGGTGCAGGTGATGCACAGCGTGTGGATGGTGGTGCAGGTGATGCACAGCGTGTAGATGGTGGTGCAGGTGATGCACAGCGTGTAGATGGTGGTGCAGGTGATGCACAGCGTGTGGATGGTGGTGCAGGTGATGCACAGCATGTAGATGGTGGTGCAGGTGATGCACAGCGTGCGGATGGTGGTGCAGGTGATGCACAGCGTGTAGATGGTGGTGCAGGTGATGCACAGCGTGTAGATGGTGGTGCAGGTGATGCACAGCGTGTGGATGGTGGTGCAGGTGACGCACAGCGTGTGGATGGTGGTGTGGGCGATGCACAGCGTGTGGATGGTGGTGCAGGTGATGCACAGCGTGTGGATGGTGGTGCAGGTGATGCACAGCGTGTGGATGGTGGTTCGGGTGATGCACAGCGTGTGGATGGTGGTTCGGGTGATGCACAGCGTGTGGATGGTGATGCAGGTGATGTACAGCGTGTAGATGGTGGTGCAGGTGATGCACAGCGTGTGGATGGTGGTGCAGGTGATGCACGGCGTGTGAATGGTGGTGCGGGTGATGCACAGCGTGTGGATGGTAGTGCAGGTGATGCACTGCATGTAAATGGTGTTGCAGGTGATGCACAGCGTGTGGATGGTGGTGCAGGTGATGCACAGCGTGTGGATGGTGGTGCAGGTGATGCACAGCGTGTAGATGGTGGTGCAGGTGATGCACAGCGTGTGGATGGTGTGGGTGATGCACAGCATGTGGATGGTGGTGCAGGTGATGCACAGCGTGTAGATGGTGGTGCAGGTGATGCACAGCGTGTGGATGGTGGTGCAGGTGATGCACAGCGTGTGGATGGTGGTGCAGGTGAGGTACAGTGTGTGGATGGTGTGGGTGATGCACAGCATGTGGATGGTGGTGCAGGTGATGCACAGCATGTGGATGGTGGTGCAGGTGATGCACAGCATGTGGATGGTGGTGCAGGTGATGCACGACGTGTGATTGGTGGTGCCGGTGATGCACAGAGTGTGGATGGTGGTGCAGGTGATGCACAGCATGTAAATGGTGGTGCAGGTGATGCACAGCGTGTGGATGGTGGTGCAGGTGATGCACAGCGTGTAGATGGTGGTGCAGGTGATGCACAGCTTGTGAATGGTGGTGCAGGTGATGCACAGCGTGTAGATGGTGGTGCAGGTGATGCACAGCGTGTCTATGGTGGTGCAGGTGATGCACAGCGTGTAGATGGTGGTGCAGGTGATGCACAGCGTGTGGATGGTGGTGCAGGTGACGCACAGCGTGTGGATGGTGGTGCGGGCGATGCACAGCGTGTGGATGGTGGTGCAGGTGATGCACAGCGTGTGAATGGTGGTGCAGGTGATGCACAGTGTATGGATGGTGGTGCAGGTGATGCACAGTGTGTGGATTCGGTGCAGGTGATGCACAGCGTGTAGATGGTGTAGGTGATGCACAGCGTGTGGATGGTGGTGCAGGTGACGCACATCATGTGGATGGTGGTGCGGGCGATGCACAGCGTGTGGATGGTGGTGCAGGTGATGCACAGCGTGTGGATGGTGGCGCAGGTGATGCACAACGTGTGGATGGTGGTGCAGGTGATGCACAGCGTGTGGATGGTGGTGCAGGTGATGCACAGCGTGTAGATGGTGGTGCAGGTGATGCACAGCGTGTGGATGGTGGTGCAGGTGATGCACAGCGTGTGGATGGTGGTGTGGGCGATGCACAGCGTGTGGATGATGGTGCAGGTGATGCACAGAGTGAGGATGGTGGTGCAGGTAATGCACAGCGTGTGGATGGTGGTGCAGGTGATGCACAGCGAGTGGATGGTGGTGCAGGTGATGCACAGCGTGTGGATGGTGGTGCAGGTGATGCACAGCGTGTGGATGGTGGTGCAGGTGATACACAGCGTGTGGATGGTGGTGCAGGTGATGCACAGCGTGTGGATGGTGGTTCGGGTGATGCACAGCGTGTGGATGGTGGTGCAGGTGAGGTACAGTTTATGGATGGTGTGGGTGATGCACAGCGTGTGGATAGTGGTGCAGGTGATGCACAGCATGTGGATGGTGGTGCAGGTATGCACAGAGTGTGGATGGTGATGCAGGTGATGCACAGTGTGTAGATGGTGGTGCAGGTGATGCACAGCGTGTGAATGGTGGTGTGGGTGATGCACAGCGTGTGGATGGTGGTGCAGGTGATGCACAGCATGTAAATGGTGGTGCAGGTGATGCACAGCGTGTGGATGGTGGTGCAGGTGATGCACAGCATGTGGATGGTGGTGCAGGTGATGCACAGCGTGTGGATGGTGATGCAGGTGATGCACAGTGTGTAGATGGTGGTGCAGGTGATGCACAGCGTGTGAATGGTGGTGCGGGTGATGCACAGCGTGTGGATGGTGGTGCAGGTGATGCACAGCATGTAAATGGTTGTGCAGGTGATGCACAGCGTGTGGATGGTGGTGCAGGTGATGCACAGCGTGTGGATGGTGGTGCAGGTGATGCACAGCATGTAGATGGTGGTGCAGGTGATGCACAGCGTGTGAATGGTGGTGCGGGTGATGCACAGCGTGTGGATGGTGGTGCAGGTGATGCACAGCGTATGGATGGTGGTGCAGGTGATGCACAGTGTGTGGATGGTGGTGCAGGTGATGCACAGCGTGTAGATGGTGCAGGTGATGCACAGCGTGTGGATGGTGGTGCAGGTGACGCACAGCGTGTGGATGGTGGTGCGGGCGATGCACAGCGTGTGGATGGTGGTGCAGGTGATGCACAGCGTGTGAATGGTGGTGCGGGTGATGCACAGCATGTAAATGGTGGTGCAGGTGATGCGCAGTGCATGGATGGTGGTGCAGGTGATGCACAGCGTGTAGATGGTGGTGCAGGTGATGCACAGCGTGTGGATGGTGGTGCAGGTGATGCACAGCGTGTAGATGGTGGCGCAGGTGATGCACAGCGTGTAGATGGTGCAGGTGATGCACAGCGTGTGGATGGTGGTGTAGGTGACGCACAGCGTGTGGGTGGTGGTGCAGGTGATGTACAGCGTGTGGATGGTGGTGCAGGTGATGCACAGCGTGTGGATGGTGGTGCAGATGATGTACAGCGTGTGGATGGTGGTGCAGGTGATGCACAGCGTGTGGATGGTGGTGCAGGTGATGCACAGCGTGTGGGTGGTGGTGCAGGTGATGTACAGCGTGTGGATGGTGGTGTAGGTGACGCACAGCGTGTGGATGGTGGTGCAGGTGATGTACAGCGTGTGGATGGTGGTGCAGGTGATGCACAGCGTGTGGATGGTGGTGCAGATGATGTACAGCGTGTGGATGGTGGTGCAGGTGATGCACAGTGTGTGGATGGTGGTGCAGGTGATGCACAGCGTGTGGATGGTGGTGCAGATGATGTACAGCGTGTGGATGGTGGTGCAGGTGATGCACAGCGTGTGGATGGTGGTGCAGATGATGTACAGCGTGTGGATGGTGGTGCAGGTGATGCACAGCGTGTGGATGGTGGTGCAGGTGATGCACAGCGTGTGGATGGTGGTGCAGGTGATGTACAGCGTGTGGATGGTGGTGCAGGTGATGCACAGCGTGTGGATGGTGGTGCAGGTGATGCACAGCGTGTGGATGGTGGTGCAGGTGATGCACAGCGTGTGGATGGTGGTGCAGGTGATGCACAGCGTGTGGATGGTGGTGCAGGTGATGCACAGCGTGTGGATGGTGGTGCAGGTGATGCACAGCGTGTGGATGGTGGTGCAGGTGATGCACAGCGTGTGGATGGTGGTGCAGGTGATGCACAGCGTGTGGATGGTGGTGCAGGTGATGCACAGCGTGTGGATGGTGGTGCAGGTGATGCACAGCGTGTGGATGGTGGTGCAGGTGATGCACAGCGTGTGGATGGTGGTGCAGGTGATGCACAGCGTGTGGATGGTGGTGCAGGTGATGCACAGCGTGTGGATGGTGGTGCAGGTGATGCACAGCGTGTGGATGGTGGTGCAGGTGATGCACAGCGTGTGGATGGTGGTGCAGGTGATGCACAGCGTGTGGATGGTGGTGCAGGTGATGCACAGCGTGTGGATGGTGGTGCAGGTGATGCACAGCGTGTGGATGGTGGTGCAGGTGATGCACAGCGTGTGGATGGTGGTGCAGGTGATGCACAGCGTGTGGATGGTGGTGCAGGTGATGCACAGCGTGTGGATGGTGGTGCAGGTGATGCACAGCGTGTGGATGGTGGTGCAGGTGATGCACAGCGTGTGGATGGTGGTGCAGGTGATGCACAGCGTGTGGATGGTGATGCAGGTGATGTACAGCGTGTGGATGGTGGTGCAGGTGATGCACAGCGTGTGGATGGTGGTGCAGGTGATGCACAGCGTGTGGATGGTGGTGCAGGTGATGCACAGCGTGTGGATGGTGGTGCAGGTGATGCACAGCGTGTGGATGGTGGTGCAGGTGACGCACAGCGTGTGGATGGTGGTGCAGGTGATGCACAGCGTGTGGATGGTGGTGCAGGTGATGCACAGCGTGTGGATGGTGGTGCAGGTGATGCACAGCGTGTGGATGGTGGTGCAGGTGATGCACAGCGTGTGGATGGTGGTGCAGGTGATGCACAGCGTGTGGATGGTGGTGCAGGTGATGCACAGCGTGTGGATGGTGGTGCAGGTGATGCACAGCGTGTGGATGGTGGTGCAGGTGATGCACAGCGTGTGGATGGTGGTGCAGGTGATGCACAGCGTGTGGATGGTGGTGCAGGTGATGCACAGCGTGTGGATGGTGGTGCAGGTGATGCACAGCGTGTGGATGGTGGTGCAGGTGATGCACAGCGTGTGGATGGTGATGCAGGTGATGCACAGCGTGTGGATGGTGATGCAGGTGATGCACAGCGTGTGGATGGTGATGCAGGTGATGCACAGCGTGTGGATGGTGATGCAGGTGATGCACAGCGTGTGGATGGTGGAGGAAAATATAGTCGAGATGTTGTGAGAGGTATTAACAGCAACAACGACAACTATAGTATAATCACTAGCAATTCAAGTGACAGTTGCAGCTACGGGAACATCAGCGGCGCCAGCAACACAACTAGCAGCACTAGCAACAGTGGCAGTTGCAGCTACGGGAACATCAGAGGCGCCAGCATCACAACTAGCAGCACTAGCAACAGTGACAGTTGCAGCTACGGGAACATCAGCGGCGCCAGCAACATAACTAGCAGCACTAGTAACAGTGACAGTTGCAGCTACGGGAACATCAGCGGCGCCAGCATCACAACTAGCAGCACTAGTAACAGTGACAGTTGCAGCTACGGGAACATCAGCGGCGCCAGCATCACAACTAGCAGCACTAGTAACAGTGACAGTTGCAGCTACGGGAACATCAGCGGCGCCAGCAACACAACTAGCAGCACTAGTAACAGTGACAGTTGCAGCTACGGGAACATCAGCGGCGCCAGCAACATAACTAGCAGCACTAGTAACAGTGACAGTTGCAGCTACGGGAACATCAGCGGCGCCAGCAACACAACTAGCAGCACTAGTAACAGTGACAGTTGCAGCTACGGGAACATCAGCGGCGCCAGCATCACAACTAGCAGCACTAGTAACAGTGACAGTTGCAGCTACGGGAACATCAGCGGCGCCAGCAACACAACTAGCAGCACTAGTAACAGTGACAGTTGCAGCTACGGGAACATCAGCGGCGCCAGCAACACAACTAGCAGCACTAGTAACAGTGACAGTTGCAGCTACGGGAACATCAGCGGCGCCAGCATCACAACTAGCAGCACTAGTAACAGTGACAGTTGCAGCTACGGGAACATCAGCGGCGCCAGCATCACAACTAGCAGCACTAGCAACAGTGACAGTTGCAGCTACGGGAACATCAGCGGCGCCAGCAACACAACTAGCAGCACTAGCAACAGTGACAGTTGCAGCTACGGGAACATCAGCGGCGCCAGCAACACAACTAGCAGCACTAGTAACAGTGACAGTTGCAGCTACGGGAACATCAGAGGCGCCAGCATCACAACTAGCAGCACTAGCAACAGTGACAGTTGCAGCTACGGGAACATCAGCGGCGCCAGCAACACAACTAGCAGCACTAGTAACAGTGACAGTTGCAGCTACGGGAACATCAGCGGCGCCAGCATCACAACTAGCAGCACTAGTAACAGTGACAGTTGCAGCTACGGGAACATCAGCGGCGCCAGCATCACAACTAGCAGCACTAGTAACAGTGACAGTTGCAGCTACGGGAACATCAGCGGCGCCAGCATCACAACTAGCAGCACTAGTAACAGTGACAGTTGCAGCTACGGGAACATCAGCGGCGCCAGCATCACAACTAGCAGCACTAGTAACAGTGACAGTTGCAGCTACGGGAACATCAGCGGCGCCAGCATCACAACTAGCAGCACTAGTAACAGTGACAGTTGCAGCTACGGGAACATCAGCGGCGCCAGCAACACAACTAGCAGCACTAGTAACAGTGACAGTTGCAGCTACGGGAACATCAGCGGCGCCAGCAACACAACTAGCAGCACTAGTAACAGTGACAGTTGCAGCTACGGGAACATCAGAGGCGCCAGCATCACAACTAGCAGCACTAGTAACAGTGACAGTTGCAGCTACGGGAACATCAGCGGCGCCAGCAACACAACTAGCAGCACTAGTAACAGTGACAGTTGCAGCTACGGGAACATCAGCGGCGCCAGCATCACAACTAGCAGCACTAGTAACAGTGACAGTTGCAGCTACGGGAACATCAGCGGCGCCAGCATCACAACTAGCAGCACTAGCAACAGTGACAGTTGCAGCTACGGGAACATCAGCGGCGCCAGCATCACAACTAGCAGCACTAGCAACAGTGACAGTTGCAGCTACGGGAACATCAGCGGCGCCAGCATCACAACTAGCAGCACTAGTAACAGTGACAGTTGCAGCTACGGGAACATCAGCGGCGCCAGCATCACAACTAGCAGCACTAGTAACAGTGACAGTTGCAGCTACGGGAACATCAGCGGCGCCAGCAACACAACTAGCAGCACTAGTAACAGTGACAGTTGCAGCTACGGGAACATCAGCGGCGCCAGCAACACAACTAGCAGCACTAGTAACAGTGACAGTTGCAGCTACGGGAACATCAGCGGCGCCAGCATCACAACTAGCAGCACTAGTAACAGTGACAGTTGCAGCTACGGGAACATCAGCGGCGCCAGCATCACAACTAGCAGCACTAGTAACAGTGACAGTTGCAGCTACGGGAACATCAGCGGCGCCAGCAACACAACTAGCAGCACTAGTAACAGTGACAGTTGCAGCTACGGGAACATCAGCGGCGCCAGCAACACAACTAGCAGCACTAGTAACAGTGACAGTTGCAGCTACGGGAACATCAGCGGCGCCAGCAACATAACTAGCAGCACTAGTAACAGTGACAGTTGCAGCTACGGGAACATCAGCGGCGCCAGCAACATAACTAGCAGCACTAGTAACAGTGACAGTTGCAGCTACGGGAACATCAGCGGCGCCAGCATCACAACTAGCAGCACTAGTAACAGTGACAGTTGCAGCTACGGGAACATCAGCGGCGCCAGCAACACAACTAGCAGCACTAGTAACAGTGACAGTTGCAGCTACGGGAACATCAGCGGCGCCAGCAACACAACTAGCAGCACTAGTAACAGTGACAGTTGCAGCTACGGGAACATCAGCGGCGCCAGCATCACAACTAGCAGCACTAGCAACAGTGACAGTTGCAGCTACGGGAACATCAGCGGCGCCAGCATCACAACTAGCAGCACTAGCAACAGTGACAGTTGCAGCTACGGGAACATCAGCGGCGCCAGCATCACAACTAGCAGCACTAGCAACAGTGACAGTTGCAGCTACGGGAACATCAGCGGCGCCAGCATCACAACTAGCAGCACTAGCAACAGTGACAGTTGCAGCTACGGGAACATCAGCGGCGCCAGCATCACAACTAGCAGCACTAGTAACAGTGACAGTTGCAGCTACGGGAACATCAGCGGCGCCAGCAACATAACTAGCAGCACTAGTAACAGTGACAGTTGCAGCTACGGGAACATCAGCGGCGCCAGCAACACAACTAGCAGCACTAGTAACAGTGACAGTTGCAGCTACGGGAACATCAGCGGCGCCAGCATCACAACTAGCAGCACTAGCAACAGTGACAGTTGCAGCTACGGGAACATCAGAGGCGCCAGCAACATAACTAGCAGCACTAGTAACAGTGACAGTTGCAGCTACGGGAACATCAGCGGCGCCAGCAACACAACTAGCAGCACTAGTAACAGTGACAGTTGCAGCTACGGGAACATCAGAGGCGCCAGCAACATAACTAGCAGCACTAGCAACAGTGACAGGTGCAGCTACGGGAACATCAGAGGCGCCAGCAACATAACTAGCAGCACTAGCAACAGTGACAGTTGCAGCTACGGGAACATCAGCGGCGCCAGCAACACAACTAGCAGCACTAGTAACAGTGACAGTTGCAGCTACGGGAACATCAGCGGCGCCAGCATCACAACTAGCAGCACTAGCAACAGTGACAGTTGCAGCTACGGGAACATCAGCGGCGCCAGCAACACAACTAGCAGCACTAGTAACAGTGACAGTTGCAGCTACGGGAACATCAGCGGCGCCAGCAACACAACTAGCAGCACTAGTAACAGTGACAGTTGCAGCTACGGGAACATCAGCGGCGCCAGCATCACAACTAGCAGCACTAGCAACAGTGACAGTTGCAGCTACGGGAACATCAGCGGCGCCAGCATCACAACTAGCAGCACTAGTAACAGTGACAGTTGCAGCTACGGGAACATCAGCGGCGCCAGCATCACAACTAGCAGCACTAGCAACAGTGACAGTTGCAGCTACGGGAACATCAGCGGCGCCAGCATCACAACTAGCAGCACTAGCAACAGTGACAGTTGCAGCTACGGGAACATCAGCGGCGCCAGCATCACAACTAGCAGCACTAGCAACAGTGACAGTTGCAGCTACGGGAACATCAGCGGCGCCAGCAACACAACTAGCAGCACTAGCAACAGTGACAGTTGCAGCTACGGGAACATCAGCGGCGCCAGCATCACAACTAGCAGCACTAGTAACAGTGACAGTTGCAGCTACGGGAACATCAGCGGCGCCAGCAACACAACTAGCAGCACTAGTAACAGTGACAGTTGCAGCTACGGGAACATCAGCGGCGCCAGCAACACAACTAGCAGCACTAGTAACAGTGACAGTTGCAGCTACGGGAACATCAGCGGCGCCAGCAACACAACTAGCAGCACTAGTAACAGTGACAGTTGCAGCTACGGGAACATCAGCGGCGCCAGCATCACAACTAGCAGCACTAGTAACAGTGACAGTTGCAGCTACGGGAACATCAGCGGCGCCAGCAACACAACTAGCAGCACTAGTAACAGTGACAGTTGCAGCTACGGGAACATCAGCGGCGCCAGCAACACAACTAGCAGCACTAGCAACAGTGACAGTTGCAGCTACGGGAACATCAGCGGCGCCAGCATCACAACTAGCAGCACTAGTAACAGTGACAGTTGCAGCTACGGGAACATCAGCGGCGCCAGCAACACAACTAGCAGCACTAGTAACAGTGACAGTTGCAGCTACGGGAACATCAGCGGCGCCAGCAACACAACTAGCAGCACTAGCAACAGTGACAGTTGCAGCTACGGGAACATCAGCGGCGCCAGCATCACAACTAGCAGCACTAGCAACAGTGACAGTTGCAGCTACGGGAACATCAGCGGCGCCAGCAACACAACTAGCAGCACTAGTAACAGTGACAGTTGCAGCTACGGGAACATCAGCGGCGCCAGCATCACAACTAGCAGCTAGTAACAGTGACAGTTGCAGCTACGGGAACATCAGCGGCGCCAGCAGTAGTAACAGTGACAGTTGCAGCTACGGGAACATCAGCGGCGCCAGCAACACAACTAGCAGCACTAGTAACAGTGACAGTTGCAGCTACGGGAACATCAGCGGCGCCAGCAACATAACTAGCAGCACTAGTAACAGTGACAGTTGCAGCTACGGGAACATCAGCGGCGCCAGCAACACAACTAGCAGCACTAGTAACAGTGACAGTTGCAGCTACGGGAACATCAGCGGCGCCAGCAACACAACTAGCAGCACTAGTAACAGTGACAGTTGCAGCTACGGGAACATCAGCGGCGCCAGCAACATAACTAGCAGCACTAGTAACAGTGACAGTTGCAGCTACGGGAACATCAGCGGCGCCAGCAACACAACTAGCAGCACTAGCAACAGTGACAGTTGCAGCTACGGGAACATCAGCGGCGCCAGCAACACAACTAGCAGCACTAGCAACAGTGACAGTTGCAGCTACGGGAACATCAGCGGCGCCAGCAACACAACTAGCAGCACTAGCAACAGTGACAGTTGCAGCTACGGGAACATCAGCGGCGCCAGCATCACAACTAGCAGCACTAGTAACAGTGACAGTTGCAGCTACGGGAACATCAGCGGCGCCAGCATCACAACTAGCAGCACTAGTAACAGTGACAGTTGCAGCTACGGGAACATCAGCGGCGCCAGCAACACAACTAGCAGCACTAGTAACAGTGACAGTTGCAGCTACGGGAACATCAGCGGCGCCAGCAACACAACTAGCAGCACTAGTAACAGTGACAGTTGCAGCTACGGGAACATCAGCGGCGCCAGCAACACAACTAGCAGCACTAGTAACAGTGACAGTTGCAGCTACGGGAACATCAGCGGCGCCAGCAACACAACTAGCAGCACTAGTAACAGTGACAGTTGCAGCTACGGGAACATCAGCGGCGCCAGCAACACAACTAGCAGCACTAGTAACAGTGACAGTTGCAGCTACGGGAACATCAGAGGCGCCAGCAACATAACTAGCAGCACTAGTAACAGTGACAGTTGCAGCTACGGGAACATCAGCGGCGCCAGCAACACAACTAGCAGCACTAGCAACAGTGGCAGTTGCAGCTACGGGAACATCAGCGGCGCCAGCATTACAACTAGCAGCACTAACAACAGTGACAGTTGCAGCTACGACATCAGCGGTGCCAGCATCACAACTAGCAGCACTAGCAACAGTGACAGTTGCAGCTATGGGAACATCAGCGGCGCCAGCATCACAACTAGCAGCACTAGCAACAGTGGCAGTTGCACCTACGGGAACATCAGCGGCACCTGCAACACAATTCTCCTACCGGCTTAAGCTACTCAGGTCAGGTCACGTTCCCTTAAGGAGCAAGGCATCCGACCTGGTAGCACTCGCTAGATCAACTGACTATGCAAGGGACACTCGTAAACAAGACTGAACAAACATTAGAGGGGCCACCAACGCTAGGAATTCAGAGAAACAGACACGAGAGCATAACTAAAATATTAGTCAGAGATCAAAAGGGAAGCAAGAAGGAAGTTTGAATACGACACAGAAGAAAAATGCAAAACTAGAGGTACGCCACATGTTCATCAGACAGAACACTGTAGTTAGGTACCAGATGATAAGGGTGAACATGATAATGGTACACAGTATCGACACTGGCTAACGAAATCGTAATGACAAGATTGCAAACGTGGCTTACGCACTGGTCTAGAGTTCGAGCCTTGAGTTCAATATCCACCCGTACCGTGGCTTACACAATAGGCTTCTTCAGTCAAGTACAGAGGAGGCAGCAGTAGCAGCAGACAGGTAAAGACAATGCAGTTTGGAGGTGGTCAGTCCCTCAACCTGGAGAATATTATTTTTTAAACTTCTCGACTGAAGAAGCCTACTGTGAAGGCGAAACGTTTCGGAATAAAGATACCTAACTGTTGCACAGTTGTCTTACTTATCAACAGATAAGAAAGATGAGGACAGAATCAGAAAATGACAAGTAAATGCGATTCCCGTTGCATATACAAGACAAATCACGTTGAGCAGAAAAATACGCGGAACACAGCACAAACCCAGGAAGTTATTACAATACGAAATACGGAAATTTTCATCAGAAACTAATACACCGAAAACAATGGAATAAGCTTCATGTAAAGGTACGATCTATCCGGATTATATTAACCATTAGGAAGTTTAAAGGTGAGCTGAAGCGAGGAAGTTACTCAGCTAATTATAGCTAGGTTATTATAACAAAACACACACACACACACACACACACACACACACCAACTCAGTAACTGCCTGTCTGTCTGTCTATTTTCTATTGTCTCTCTGTCTGAGTCTGTTGTCTGTCTCTTCTGTCTCTGTCTGCTCTCTCTCTCTCTCTCTCTCTCTCTCTCTCTCTCTCTCTCTCTCTATTCTCTAATTTCTCTCTCTCATTCGCTTGGTCGATGCCTTTATGCACTATATAGACTGAGACAGTCAGAGAGACCAATCAACCAGACCCAAAGATAATCTCTGCTAATGAGCTCTTAATAACGAAAAAACACACACACAAGACTCCCCAAAAAACACAGCATAATAATGAAGCGTAAATCGCAGATCCCGAGGTTTAGCTGACCGGCCCAGAATAAAGCCCCAAGATTTAGAGGCCAGCGCCATCTTGCCAAGTTCATTATCATGTAAGGTATTCAGTTTTATCTGTCCCGTTTTTATACGTCTGTTTGTCTGGTGTTACCCTTCCCTCTCCCTCTCTCTCTCTCTCTCTCTCTCTCTCTCTCTCTCTCTCTCTCCCATTCCCTCTCACACACAGTCATCGACACCTGTCCATCTCGTTTATTTATCAAATATTCCAAACATATTGTTTCAGTATTTCAGTGCTGGCGAATGAATATGATAACGTACGTGTGTGGGAAACATATAACAAGTGTGTGAATGCTTCCTCGTCCACCAAAGGTTCTCACGTTCACCCTTTACTACCGTGTACAGCCGTTCTTTTCCCTACCTTGCCCACTCCCTCCCGCTTCTCTCCCAGACCAGACTAGCTCATGAATCTTTACTGGAATTCTTGACCATAGCCTCATTCCTACTAAAGTCTCCCAGCTCAGGCTGAAAGATTTCAACACTGCGTGAAATCCTCCATACATGTAGGGTAAGTCACGTTGATTATGCATCAGACATTGATAAATAAAATAAAAAAGCCAAAGCCCACCCTTCCTGATGTATTCGTTTTTGAAAAAAAAAAAAAACGCCAACCTTGAACGTTACATCTCTCGTTTTCAGTTAAATCCAAACACATGAGTAGTGTAGTGACGATTAGGGAAGATCACCATCTGTTCTCAGATTGTGGATCTGTGCAACAGCCTGACGAATCACCACAAACTCTCCCCACCTGGGAAAAGGGAGATGCAAAGTGGTGCTGACTGACTCGTCACCCAAGACAACACTACATCATCCCTTGTCCGACTCACGCCCATCCTAGTGTCTTCCCAGCATTGCCGCGCTGCGCCCATTTCATCCAGGCGTGCTCAGTTAATGTTGGTATTATTTTTAATGTGTGGAGCGCTAAACCCGTAGGGATTACACATAGCCTGTGGGGGGAGGACGGAAGGCATTCAGGCTTAATTTAAGGAACTGTAGCACAGATCCAATTCCCTAGATCAAGAGCCCCTGAGGAGTATCCAGAACCTCTCTTCAGGGGCGTGCGTATATAAACTTCTTTGTAACTGACTATGATGATAGAAATGCCAAGCATCAAGGTTCCTGCATGACAAGAATGTCGAAGTGGCGCTGTTGGGCGAGGTATTAGTCAGGCATGCAACAAGGTATAAGTCAGGCATGCAACAAGGTATAAATCAGGCATGCAACAAGGTATACATCAGGCATGCAGCAAGGTATACATCAGGCATGCAGCAAGGTATACATCAGGCATGCAGCAAGGTATACATCAGGCATGCAGCAAGGTATATATCAGGCATGCAGCAAGGTATACATCAGGCATGCAACAAGGTATACATCAGGCATGCAGCAAGGTATACATCAGGCATGCAACAAGGTATACATCAGGCATGCAGCAAGGTATACATCAGGCATGCAACAAGGTATACATCAGGCATGCAGCAAGGTATACATCAGGCATGCAGCAAGGTATATATCAGGCATGCAGCAAGGTATACATCAGGCATGCAACAAGGTATACATCAGGCATGCAACAAGGTATACATCAGGCATGCAACAAGGTATACATCAGGCATGCAACATGGTATACATCAGGCATGCAGCAAGGTATACATCAGGCATGCAGCAAGGTATACATCAGGCATGCAACAAGGTATACATCAGGCATGCAACAAGGTATACATCAGGCATGCAACAAGGTATACACCAGGCATGCAGCAAGGTATACATCAGGCATGCAACAAGGTATACATCAGGCATGCAACAAGGTATACATCAGGCATGCAACAAGGTATACATCAGGCATGCAGCAAGGTATACATCAGGCATGCAGCAAGGTATACATCAGGCATGCAACAAGGAGTGAAGCTTCAACCAAAGCATTGGTTTTATTCAATAACATAACCACAGTTATAGTCGATGTCTAATTTCCCCAAAAATCGTCATGAAATCAAAACTACCTTCCCTCCCCAGTAGGCAGCGACAGCCCCTCTCCAAATTTCATAACAGAAGACCACAAAGAAGTCATTGTACTGCCATCAGCTAAGACGTCACCACACATTCTAAAAGCAGTCGCCCGCAAGCTGCCTCGAAATTGATTAATCTCTCGAAAAAAGTTAATGAAGTCCCAGCAACCACCAGGGCATGGCACAGCCTTCTCCTACTTGGTATTATTTGTCTAGCCATTACATCCATCAGGACGAGTCCTTAGCAACCTCTGTCATCAGGTCAATAATCGAGTTATCCAGCGATAACATGGATAACCAAGTTTTCATGGTAAGGGAGAACCAACATATTTTTAGTTGAATAGGGTTGGTTGTCCCTTTTTGG
>NC_091354.1:21564249-21566749 GCF_038502225.1 Cherax quadricarinatus | reverse complement strand
GGTTGACAAGTGACTATACCTTCTGCCAGATCATTCACTACTCTCCCTCTTTCTCTCTCTCTCTCTCTCTCTCTCTCTCTCTCTCTCTCTCTCTCTCTCTTTCTTTCTCCCCCCTCCTCCCTCCCCCCTCTCTCTCTCTCTCTCCCCCCCCCCCTCTCCCCCCCCCCCCCCTCCCCTCCCCCTCTCTCTCTCTCTCTCTCACTCTCTCTCTCTCTCTGATCGAATATTGTTTTATACTGCAATACAACTCGTTTCAAGTTGAAAAATTTACATATGTCGGAGTATCATTGTGTAGCGTAACCAATTTGGAAGCTGTCAGGACCCATATCATGCCTGTGTCTCTCAAACAATATATTTAACTTTACCTTCATATATACCACTCAATTAAAACATTCTTTTTCGTAGCTTTCTCTCTGAGTGAAGAAATAAGTGGAAAGATTCACCAGTCTTAAACTCTCATTTACTGTATTATAGTTCTTCGTTTTCTTCTTCTTATATTATAATAATAATAATTATTATTATTATTATTAACTCCAGGAGACAGTTTCTGAACATAGCTTGCAGCCTGTCCAGTTCCCTTTGTAGTCATGCCTGGGCCTCCTCCGATTGAATTCTCCTCGTTAACTTCACATCGTCTACAGAGACACTTCTGAGATTATTCTTCTGTCATGTCATTAACATATACCAGAAACAGCACCAGTCCTACACTAAACTCTGTGGAACACCGCTCGTCACAGTCGCCCACTCTGACATCTCGTCATGTATCATGACTCGCTGATGCCTTCCCGTCAGGTATTCTCTGATCCATTGCAGTGTCTTCCCTGTTGTAGCTGCCTGGACCTCCAGCTTGTGTCAAAAGCTTTCGTACAGTCCAAGAAAAGGCAATCAACCCACCACTCTCTTTCTTGTCTTACTGCTGTTACTTTGTCATGGAACTTCAGTACGTTTGTGACAGAATTTCCCGTCCTGAATCCGTGCTCGCTGTCACTGATAAGCTCAATCCTTTCTAGCTGCTCCAAAATTCTTCTCCTGATAATCTTCTCCATGACTTTGCATACTATACATGTCACTGACACTTGTCTGTACTTTAATGTTGCGTGTCTGCCTGCTTTTTTTAAGAATTAGGACTACATTTGCTGTCTTCCATACTTCAGGTAGCCGCCCTGTTTCGACAGATGAGTTAAGATTGTTGTTAGTGGTACACATAGCGCCCCTGCTCCCTCTCTCAGAGCGCACACAGAGATGTTATCCGGCCCCATAGTCTTTGAGGTATCTAGTTCGCTTAGCAGCTACTTCACCTCCTCCTCGGTTGTATGTATTGTGTCCAGCACTGGATGGTGTGCCCCACCACTTCGTCTTTCTGAAATACTTCTCATGCTGAGCTCCTCACATGCTTCTCTGACGTTTCATGTGGTTCTTCACTGTTTTCTTCCTGACGTGACTGTACAACAACTTCGAGTCGGACTTGCCTTCGCTGCTATAGCATTTTCGTATTGTCGTTGGGCCTCCCTCATTATTTGAGCATATTCATTTCTGGCTCTTCGACTTCTTTCCTTATTATCCTGGGTCCTTTGCCTTCTATACCCCTTCCGATCTCTTGGTTTTGACCCATCTACACCTATGGATGAATTAAGAGCTCGTCCTGGCCTTCTCATTATATCTGTTATCCATGGGTACAAACCTTTCCTCTGCTTCCTTGCATATTGTTGTCATATATTCCATCATCTCATTTAATGATTTCCCTGCTATTACTCAGTCCTGTTGAAACTCGTGTAGAAAATTCCTCACTCCTGTGAAGTCCCTTCTCTTGTAGTTTGGCTTCATTCGTCCTGCTCTTCCTGCTTCCCTCTCCACTAGTAACTCTTCTATGCATTCGAAGCTCAGAACCACTTGCCCCGAAGGGCCTTTCATATGTGATGTTCTCAATATCTGCACTACTCAAGGTGAATAGTAGTTCCATTCTTGCTGGTTCGTCCTCTCCTCTCTCTCTGGTAGTGTTTCTAACGTGTTGGTGCATGAGGTTTACTAGTACCACCTCCATCATAGCCCTCCACGTTTCTGGGCCCCAGCTCCAGGTTTTTCAAGTCAATTTGCTTGTGATTGAAGTGTAAGTGTGTGTGTGTGTGTGTGTGTGTAACTCACCCATTTGGTGTTGCAGGGGTCGAGTCACAACTTCTGGTGTAGCCTCTTCGCTCGATACTACTAGGATCTACCTCCACTGCATCACTCACCAGTTTGTTCTACTTCCAGGTAACTCTGACTGAAGAAATGCTTCCTAACATCCCTGTGACTCCACCTCCGAGTTTTCAACTTCCACTTGCGAACCCTTGCTTTCGTGTCCCATCTCTGAAACATTCTGTCCATATCCACCTTTCCAATTCCTCTCAGTATTTTATATGTTATCATGTCTTCCCTATTCCTCCTGTCCTCCAGTGTCATTAGGTGGGTTTCCCTTAACTCTTCTTCTTGGGACGTTCCTTTTACCTCCAGGATTATACTT
>NC_091354.1:21544344-21564149 GCF_038502225.1 Cherax quadricarinatus | reverse complement strand
TTCTCGTATACCTCGTGCAAGATGAGTCTAGGCATCTCTGCTGACACACTTATGTTATATAAACATCAATATATTTCTCTTTGAACCATGTCTATAGCTTCTTACCGTCCCTGACTTCTCTCATTCCTAGTTCCAGTATACAAGTTTCTGTCCTCATACCTGTATGACAGACTAAGGGACTAACCACCCTCTATCAGGGCTTAGGGACTGATCATCTCAAAATTACCGACCCCTATTGTCATTGTATTCGACTGAAGAAGCGTGCAGGGCAAGTGAAATGTTTCAGTCAACTGCACTTCTGTTTTCCTCGTATTGTAGCTTGTGTAGTGTGTAGGAGAATGTTTCTTTACGTATGTGTACGTTTGTTTATGGTGATTATTGTGCGACTGTCGCCACGACAACAACACTACAACCACCACCACAACCAATGCTAAAACTAATGCTCCAACCATTGCCACCACATCAACCTCCACCACTAAAGCTCCAGCCACTGCCGCAACCCCCACTTGAACTTCCACCACAACAACCACCAGTTCAGTGTGATTCACCCATTATTGCCCCGGCCCTGGTCTTGTTCAACTGGTGAACCACCGACACACTGAAAAAAACATACCAGACCAACGAGCTAGCAATAGTGTCATTACGATTCGTGAGACACACACTGGCGTACCTCATGGGGCTGACCTACGTCCACTAGTGGACTCTGTTTACATATGATCACGTCAGCAACTGTTGCGTCTCTCCGCGGCCTTCACTTTTCTGTGTCAAATATCCAGTCTACATACGTCTCTATCAGGGTGATACAGCCTGCTACGCATGCGATAAGTTTCTCAACAAAGATACCAAAGTGCTGCATATGTGTCTCAGTAATAAGGAAATCCAGGTGTTGAAAACGAATCTTAAAAGGCAACAAAGGTACCCAGGTGTTGTACATGTGTCTTGGTCAGCAGTTTGACACCGCCACCACTAGCACCACCGCTAGCACCACCACCAGCACCACCACCACCACTAGCACCACCACCAGCACCACCACTAGCACCACCACTAGCACCACCACTAGCACCACCACTAGCACCACCACTAGCACCACCACTAGCACCACCACTAGCACCACCACTAGCACCACCACTAGCACCACCACTAGCACCACCACTAGCACCACCGCCACCACAGCCGCCATTACCCACAACTTACCCCACAAGCACCACCACTAGCACCACCACTACCACCACCACCACCACAGCCGCCATTACCCACAACTTACCCCACAAGCACCACCACAACTATCACATCGATCACCATTACAACCATCACAACCACCACAGCATTCATGACCACATCACAACTACCACAATCTTCACCATCATCACCACACAACCACAACTATCCCAGACACCACTATTTTCCCCACTTCGTTTACAATCACTACTGTAACCCTCGCACTCACCACTACAAACTTCACTGCCCCAACCATTACAACCATCACTTCAATCATCCCATCACCTCAACCATTCCAACCACTAAAACAATCCCAACTACATGTCTTACAACCACAACGACGACCACCCAATCCATCGCCACAATTTTTACCAAAAACATTAGAACAACCACCACAACCAACAAGCACCACTGCAACCTTCACCATCACCTCCACGCCCAACACAATCACCACAACCATACTCTAAACCATACAAACCACTGCGTAAATTCTTACAACCACACAGCCACCACCACAATCCTTACAACCACACAGCCACCACCACAATCCTTACAACCACACAGCCACCACCACAATCCTTACAACCACACAGCCACCACCACAATCCTTACAACCACACAGCCACCACCACAATCCTTACAACCACACAGCCACCACCACAATCCTTACAACCACACAGCCACCACCACAATCCTTACAACCACACAGCCACCACCACAATCCTTACAACCACACAGCCACCACCACAATCCTTACAACCACACAGCCACCACCACAATCCTTACAACCACACAGCCACCACCACAATCCTTACAACCACACAGCCACCACCACAATCCTTACAACCACACAGCCACCACCACAATCCTTACAACCACACAGCCACCACCACAATCCTTACAACCACACAGCCACCACCACAATCCTTACAACCACACAGCCACCACCACAATTCTTACAACCACACAGCCACCACCACAATCCTTACAACCACACATCCACCACCACAATCCTTAAAACCACACAGCCACCACCACAATCCTTACAACCACACAGCCACCACCACAATCCTTACAACCACACAGCCACCACCACAATCCTTACAACCACACAGCCACCACCACAATCCTTACAACCACACAGCCACCACCACAATCCTTACAACCACACAGCCACCACCACAATCCTTACAACCACACAGCCACCACCACAATCCTTACAACCACACAGCCACTACCACAATCCTTACAGCCACACAGCCACCACCACAATCCTTACAGCCACCACCACAATCCTTACAGCCACACAGCCACCACCACAATCCTTACAACCACACAGCCACCACCACAATCCTTACAACCACACAGCCACCACCACAATCCTTACAGCCACACAGCCACCACCACAATCCTTACAACCACACAGCCACCACCACAATCCTTACAGCCACCACCACAACATTTACTACAACCTTTACAACCACCACTGACATCCCATCCATAACCCTCACAACCAATACAACACTAGCAACTATCACTATCACCACAACATTTACAGCAACCCCCACAGCCATTCTAATTACTACCCTAACCCTCTTCGATACAACCCACACAACCACCACCAAACCATCGCAACTACCACCACCACCACTGTAGTCACAGTGAGGCCCATGCTAACATTCCTATGTTGTCTAAAAATGTGCACGAGTCTTGCAAGACGGTATGGTCCACTGGTTAATTCACTGGCATGGTCCACTGGTTAATTCACTGGCATGGTCCACTGGTTAATTCACTGGCATGGTCCACTGGTTAATTCACTGGCATGGTCCACTGATTAATTCACTGGCATGGTCCACTGGTTATTACACTGGCATGGTCCACTGGTTAATACACTGGCATGGTCCACTGGTTAATGCACTGGCATGGTCCACTGGTTAATACAATGACATGGTCCACTGGTTAATACACTAGCATGGTCCACTGGTTAATACACTAGCATGGTCCACTGGTTAATACACTAGCATGGTCCACTGGTTAATACACTGGCATGGTCCACTGGTTAATACACTGGCATGGTCCACTGGTTAATACACTGGCATGGTCCACTGGTTAATACACTAGCATGGTCCACTGGTTAATTCACTGGCATGGTCCACTGGTTAATTCACTGGCATGGCCCACTGGTTAATTCACTGGTATGGTCCACTGATTAATACACTAGCATGGTCCACTGGTTAATACACTAGCATGGTCCACTGGTTAATAAACTAGCATGATCCACTGGTTAATAAACTAGCATGATCCACTGGTTAATAAACTAGCATGGTCCACTGGTTAATAAACTAGCATGATCCACTGGTTAATAAACTAGCATGGTCCACTGGTTAATAAACTAGCATGATCCACTGGTTAATAAACTAGCATGATCCACTGGTTAATAAACTAGCATGATCCACTGGTTAATAAACTAGCATGATCCACTGGTTAATAAACTAGCATGATCCACTGGTTAATAAACTAGCATGATCCACTGGTTAATAAACTAGCATGATCCACTGGTTAATAAACTAGCATGGTCCACTGGTTAATAAACTAGCATGATCCACTGGTTAATAAACTAGCATGATCCACTGGTTAATAAACTAGCATCTTTCACTGGTTAATACATACACTGGCCTACGCGTTTAAGGACTCGCTTACCATAGATTCGAGTCTCACCTCTTCTGTGATTAGTCTTCCATCATCTTATTGCTATTTCGAGAGATCTGAATAAAAAATATTGACACTATCTATTAATTAAGCACAGTTCATTGTCGTTGACGCAGACTTGCCTTGATTAGTTCTAACTCTGAAAGTTGTGGCTACATTTAAAGATACACTTACGATTGCCTCATATAAACAGGGCATTGATATATGTTTAAATATTAATATATGTTTAAATATTTCAGAAACTCTTCACAAACGTAATATTAAATTGGAAAATATTACTTTTATTGCGGCTTCATACAGGTCCAGCAGTGTTACACTTATTATTATTATTGCCCTTTACTGGTCTAGGCTGTGGTAAAGTGGGTACTGCCCACCTTCCAGACCAACCATCCACCCATTCACCTTCCAGACCAACCATACACCCATTCACCTTCCAGACCAACCATCCACCCATTCACCTTCCAGACCAACCATCCACCCATTCACCTTCCAGACCAACCATTCACCCATTCACCTTCCAGACCAACCATCCACCCACCCACCTTCCACACCATCCATCCACCTACCAACCAGACCAACTGTACTCCCACCCACCTACCAGACCAACCATCCACCCACCTACCAGACAAACCATACACCCACCTACCTACCAGACCAACCATCCATCTACCCCCCTACCTTCCAGACCAACTATCCAGTCGCCTACCAGACCAACCATCCAGTCGCCTACCAGACCAACCATCCACCCACTCGCCTACCAGACAAACCGTCTGCCCACCCACCTATCAGACCAACCATCCGCCCACCCACCTACCAGAACAACCATCCTTCCATCCACCCACCTACAAGACCAATCATCCTTCCATCCACCCACCTACAAGACCAATCATCCATGCACGAACCTACCAGACCAACCATTCACCCTCCCGTCTACCAGACCAACCATTCACCCTCCCGTCTACCAGACCAACCATTCACCCTCCCGTCTACCAGACCAACCATCCACTCACCCACCTACCAGACCAACTATCCACCCACCCATTTACCAGACCAACCATCCATCCACCCACCCATCTACCAGACCAACCATCCATCCACCCACCTACCAGACCAACCATCTACCCACCTACTTGGTCGTCCGATAGCTAGTCTACCTACTTAAATACATCAGTAACTAAACTTGCCATTACTCAATAACAACCCACACGGAGACACAAACACAGGAGATTAAATGATCTCTTCATTTCGATCATTTACTGAAGGGGACCTCAGCAGGGGGTCGAAGTATACCCCCCGTGTTCTTGTCTTTATGAGAGTTATTACTGAGCTTCATGCCAGTTACGTTGTACCCGCCTATTAACTCACAACCCCTCTAACTAACCCACTCTAGAGCTCACCCATCAACCCACCTTCTAGCTCCTCCACTAAAACAACTACAAGCCCGGTCACAAATTTGACTAATAGTCATTGCTTACGCACGAGCCTACCATCCTGCCCACCCACTAGCCCACCCTGAAGACCACACACCCACCCACCCACCCATCCACTAGCTGGTCCATCAGGTCACTAAACAGCTTCACAACAAGAGCACTAACCAGCCCACTCAGTGAATCATACACACTCCCACTTATCATCTTTCCACCCACCCTACAGACCGCCTGTCAACAAACTCGCCCACCCACCCACCTGCTCACCCACCACTAGTCCATGCATAAAGCAGAGAGTCTAACCCGCCCACTAATTCATAAATTAACCCATCACCAACCCACCATCAGCCCATCCACCAGCCACAGCAATAATCGTTCACTAGTTAACCCATTAACCCAAGTATTGGCCATCCCATTCACCAATCCACTCGGTTCACACATAAACCAACCCATAAATAAACGTACCTATTAACCTACTCAATACCCCACCCACAACACGATTCAAAAACCCACTCATCTAAATAACACCAACCCACCAATTTCCATTCCAACCCACCAATCTCATACCCATTTACCACCTAAAACATAAACCAATCACCCACATACCTACCCATTTACACCCTGTTTAACAGCCAGCCCACCCATAATTCGACCCGCCAACCAATCCACCAACTCACTCATCAATCCACCCATCACCTTCAGCCTGTCACTAACTTAGTCATCTTGTCTGAGACTTAGCTGAGTGCTCAACTTGCTGACTTATCCCACCTAAGTTACTCAGACGCCAAGTTTCCTTCATGGAAGGTGCCTTCATGCTATTGATGGGCTCTTGATCAAAGTAACTGGAGCGATTCTCTTCTTCTTTGTATCAAATATTACGTCCCTCTCCCATTGTACAGGTTGTATATGACCCTTTTGGGTCATATACAGTCATAATAACAATAGCAATAATAATGATCATAATAATGATATGTATTTCGGTTTCTGTGAGATCCATAAAATGTACCTCTGTATTGTATAATCCCAGCTTCAGTTATCTCAATGCATGTGATAGAAATAGTTCAGAATGATGCACAAGTTTGAAATGCGGTTAAATATTAGCATTGAAGATTTGAACAGAATCAGAATAGTTATCATCAAACTCTATACAGATCACAACTAATTGAAACCTTCCACTAAGAAACACGAACTTTGAAGCCAAACTGAAGAGACTTTCTCTTGTTATCGCACAGACAAATATCGTAAAATTCGTTAATGCATTTCACAGATGTTCAAAGGCAACACACACACACACATACACATACATACACACACATACACACGCGCGCGCACACACACACACACATACACATACACACATGCACATACACATACACACATACACACACACACGTACACACACACATACACATACACATACACACACACACACACACACACACACACACACACACACACACACACACACACACACACACACACAGGATGTTCCAGAGATGGGACACAGCAACAAGGGGACACAGTTTGAAGTTGAAGACAGATGAATCACAGGGATGTTAGGAAGTATTTCTTCAGCCAGAGAGTGGTCAGGAAGTGGAATAGTTTGGGAAGCGATGTAGTGGAGGCAGGATCCGTACATAGCTTTAAGCAGAGGTATGATAAAGCTCACGGTTCAGGGAGAGTGACCTAGTAGAGAACAGTGAAGAGGCGGGGCCAGGAGCTTGGACTCGACCCCTGCAGCATCAACTAGGTGAGTACACACACACACACAGGGGTCAGTTCTAGGACCGGTGATGTTTCTGGTATTTGTGAGCAACATGATGGAAGGAACAGACTCAGAAGTGTCAGTGTTTGCAGATGATGTGAAGTTGATGAGAAGAATTCAATCGGAAGAGGACAAGGCAGAACTACAATGGGATCTGGACAGGCTGCAGGCCTGGTCCGGAAACTGGCTCCTGGAGTTTATCCCCAAGTGCAAAGTCATGAAGATTGGGGAAGAGCAAAGAAGACCGCAGACAGAGTACAGTCTAGAGGGCCAGAGACAACAAACCTCACTCAAGGAAGAGGATCTTGGGGGTGAGTATAACGCCGGACACGTCTCCTGAGGCGTACATCAACTAAATAACTGCTGCAGAATACGGGCGCCTAGCAAACCTAAGAACAGCATTCAGACATCTCAGTAAGGAATAGTTCAGGACCCTGTACACCGTGTACGTCAGGCCTGCATTGGAGTATGCAACTCCAGTTTGGAACCCACACCTAGCGAAGGACGTAACGAAATTAGAGAAAGTGCAAAACTTTGCAACAAGACTAGTCCCAGAGCTAAGAAATATGTCCTACGAGGAGAGGTTAAGGGAAATCGATCTGACAACACTGGAGGACAGGTGAGGTAGGGGGTATATGTTTACGACATATAAAATGCTGAGAGAAATCGGCAAGGTTAACAGACAGGAAGTTCCTGAGAAGGGACACAGCAATAAGGGGTCACAGTTGGATTTTGAAGACTTAGAAGAATCACAAGGATGTTTAGAAGTATTTCTTCAGTCAGAGTTGTCAGGAAATGGAGCAATATGTAGAGTGAAGTAGTTGAGGCAGGATCCATACATAGCTTCAAGAAGGGGTATGATAAAGCTTATGGAGCAGTGAGAGAGTGGACCTAGTAACGACCAGCAGAGAGGCGGGGAAAGGAGCTTTGACTCGAGCCATGCAAAAACAAATAGGCGAGTAAACGCGCGCGCGCGCGCGCACGCACGCACGCGCACACACACACACACACACACACACACACACACACACACACACACACACACACACACACACACACACACACACACACACACACACATGACGTGGTGACAGCAGTAAGACAAGAGAGGAGAATGGTGGGTGGATTGCATTTTCTTGGACTGCAAGAAGGCGTTTGACACAGTTCCAAAAAAAGAGATTAGTGCAAAAACTGGAGGACCAAGCAGGGAAAACAGGGAAGGCACTATACCATGGATCAGGGAATACTTGTCAGGAAGACAGCAGCGAGTCATGGTACGTGGCGAGGTGTCAGAGTGGGCACCTGTGACCAGCGGGGTCCCGCAGGGGTCAGTCCTAGGATCAGTGCTGTTTCTGGTATTTGTGAACGACATGACGGAAGGAATAGACTCCGAAGTGTCCTTGTTTGCAAATGACGTGAAGTTGATGAGAAGAATTTATTCGATCGAAGACCAGGCAGAACTACAAAGAGATCTGGACAGGCTGCAGACCTGGTCCAGCAATTGGCTCCTGGAGTTCAACCCCACCAAGTGCAAAGTCATGAAGATTGGGGAAGGTCAAAGAAGACCGCAGACGGAGTAGTCTAGGGGGCCAGAGACTACAAACCTCACTCAAGGAAAAAGATTTTGGGGTGAGGATAACACCAGGCACATCTCCTGAAGCGCACATCAACCAAATAACTGCTGCAGCATATGGGCGCCTAGCAAACCTCAGAACAGTATTCCGACATCTTAAGGAATCGTTCAGGACCCTGTACACCGTGTACGTTAGGCCCATATTGGAGTATGCGGCACCAGTCTGGAACCCACACCTAGCCAAGCACTTAAAGAAACTAGAGAAAGTGCAAAAGTTTACAACAAGACTAGTCCCAGAGCTAAGAGGTATGTCCTACGAGGAGAGGTTAAGGGAAATCAACTTGACCACACTGGAGGACAGGAGAGATAGGGGACTACATGATAACGACATGCAAAACATTGAGAGGAATTGACAAGGTGGACAAAGACAAGATGTTCCAGAGATTGGACACAGCAACAAGGGGACACAGTTGGAAGTTGAAGACACGGATGAATCACAGGGATGTTAGGAAGTATTTCTTCAGCCACAGAGTAGTCAGTAAGTGGAATAGTTTGGGAAGCGATGTAGTGGAGGCAGGATCCATACATAGCTTTAAGCAGAGGTATGATACAGCTCACGGTTCAGGGAGAATGACCTAGTAGCGACCAGTGAAGAGGCGGGGCCAGGAGCTGGGACTCGACCCCTTCAACCTCAACTAGGCGAGTGTACACACACACACATCCTGAGGCAACAGACATTACATAAAGTTACACTTTATTTCAGGTGTTACGACTTAACTAATGCTATGGTAGCTGCCTTACTGTAAACAATTGTAGAACTAAGGAAGAGAAGTAAAGAGAGAGAGAGAGAGAGAGAGACAGAGAGAGAGAGAGAGAGAGAGAGAGAGAGAGAGAGAGAGAGAGAGAGAGAGAGAAGTATCTCCCAGGAAGCTGCTGTAATGAACTCGGTAAATCTTGTTTCATGATCTCTGGTGGTCATATGGAGCCTCACCTGGGCAGTGCCACGTTGCTTCCCATAGGCAGTGTCACTCTGCTACCCCTAGCAGTGCCACACTACTACTCCTGGGCAGTGCCACTCTTCTCCCATTTGGCAGTGCTACTGTGCTCCTAGGCTATACCAAATTCGTCCCCGTGGGCAGTGCCACACTATTCCCACTGGGCAGTGCCACTACTCTCACTGGGCAGTGTTACACTACTCCACTGCTCAGTGCCACACTACTCCCCAAGGGCAGTGCCACACTACCCCGTCGGCAGTGCCACATTAATCTGCTCAGTGCCACAATACTCTGGGCAGTACCACACTGCTCCTGGGCAGTGCCACAATATTCTACCTGGGAAGTGCCACACTTCTCCACCTGGGCCTTGCCACAATATTCTACCTGGGAAGTGCCACACTTCTCCACCTGGGCCTTGCCACACTACCCCAGGGCAGTGCCACAATACTACCCCTGGGCAGTACCACAATACCCCCGCTGGTTGCATGAGGATACTGGCTAGACTTGATCAATTTGAAGTATCCTAACTGGGCTCTAAAACATTGCAGTTGTGGGCTAGTTAACGGAGCCCAGGAATGTTTACGGACTCACGGTACACAATGCAGACAAGTAGATGTATAATGCAGCTGTTACTTGTTTCAATCTACGGTACTTCTCATCTGCGCAGAAGGAATATTTAGTCGAATGCAAAGGTGGCTAACGTACTGGAGACAGTTGAAGAAGAGACGGATGTTTAGATCCTCAACCTTGATAGAAATTATTCAGTTCCTCAGCATATATTAACGCTGAGTAAGTTTAAATTTCTTTTCCATTTGTATCAAGGCCGACGGAGTGACCACTGGAATATTTTCTACGGCTGTCTTCCTTATATTAGTAACCTTCGTACTCGACTGAAGAAGCCTACTGTGCTGGCGAAATGTATAGGAAATAGACACAAAATTGGTACACATATCAGAGTCATATCCTTGTTTTCCCTTACCTAACTTATCCTATCCTAACCTGTTACCTAACCTAACATAACCCACCTTGACTTAATCCAGAATAACTAGACACATCCTAAGGTAACTTAATATAACACGTTAATTAAATCATAAAATGTAACGCCCCAGGAAAAAATAAGTAAATGCGTGCTATCTATACATGTTATTACCACGGGGAAAGCTAAACACGTATGGGCTATACAAAGCCAGGACAGAATCTGGAAATGTTACGTGACGAGGCTTCGTATTGTATCACTATGACTTAGCTAAAATTATTCCTGGAGTCGTCTGGGGGTCGTGAGGCCAGATGTTGGGCCGTGAGGCCAGATGTTGGGCCGTGAGGCCAGATGTTGGGCCGTGAGGCCAGATGTTGGGCCGTGAGGCCAGATGTTGGGCCGTGAGGCCAGATGTTGGGTCGTGAGGCCAGATGTTGGGTCGTGAGGCCAGATGTTGGGTCGTGAGGCCAGATGTTGGGTCGTGAGGCCAGATGTTGGGCCGTGAACGCCAGATTTTGGGACCTAACCAGGGTATGACTGACTTATGTTAATTTATGGAATAGAAATGTCAGTTTTTGACCTAACGGGGTACGAAGTGGTTTTTAAGGGGCTGTAGCGGGTTACACGTCTGACTTTAAATGACCTAAATAGTCCAGTGGCCGATGAGGTGAACCTCCAATTACCGGCTGTCCAAAATTTTTTTTTCAGATTTATTATCATTTGGACGCCACTGAAGTCAGACCTGATAAAGGTCAACCTAAACAGCATTTACCATTTTGTAAAAATCGCAGAAATTCAAGATGGCAAAACGAAAATAGGTACAGGCTGATTATGCTCAAAATTTCCGGGTACGAAGTTTTTTGTTCAAAGGTCTAAACACGTATTTTCCCGTCCGTGAAATTAATTTTGGCCGTCATAAATTTATGAGGAAGATTTCTGATGAACATGAATGAATGAGTGATGTAATAGAATGTATAACAATGTTATACATGAGTTATATTGCAGAATATACAACTCCCAACCTTGTATTATACAAGGTTTACACATACACACACACACACACACACACAATATATATATATATATATATATATATATATATATATATATATATATATATATATATATATATATATATATATATATATATATATATAATGTGTGTGTGTGCAAAACAACCACTGTGAAAAAATAGAGAAATACCAAGCGCTTTCGTGACTACTCACATTATCAAGGAACATTGATAATGTGAGTAGTCACACAAGCGCTTGGAATTTCTCTATTTTTTCACAGTGGTTGTTTTGCATATTCTGAAATCACCTGTTTACTGTGGCTGCCAGCCACAGGGAAACCCAGAAGATCCGCAAATATGAAGACCTTCCCCCTTGCTATAACTTCATCCCAATAGGGTCGGAGACAATTGGAGCATGGGGCAAGTGTGCTCTAAAGTTCTTAATAGAGCTGGGTGAAAAGCTCATCATAGAAACCAAGAACGACAGGGCGACCAGCTTCCTCTTTCAGAGACTCAGTGTTGCAATCCAGAGAGGAAATGCCTGCAGCATTCTGGGCACGCGGCCCACCGCCGGGGAGCTGGACGAAGTATTCGAGATGTAGCTCTGAGTTACCTATGTTGTTTTACTTTCTATCGTATTTTTGTGAATGTTTTGTCAATGTATTTTGTCTTTAAATAAAATATACATAAAATATAGGGGGTGGTAGGAGAAAATTCTCAAACAGCTTCAGGGAGAACCTTGAGTTTTCTCTGAAGCAAGTTTATTCTTTTCTCTGAGGATGAGGGTCCCTATATATTATATATTATATATATATATATATATATATATATATATATATATATATGTTGTAACCACGAACGCATGGCATTTAATCAATAACAACACTGCGACTAGCTGAGGATTCTAATCCATGTCGTTTTAGTCCGCCTCATAGTGAGCGAAAAATCACATGACGCTATAACCCACTGAACCACGCAATCCTACAAGAATCATGCGAGTCATGTGATTTTCGCTCACCATGAGGCGGACAGACAGTTCTTCAGCCACTTCAATAGTTTTTGCTAAGTTAGCGTTAGCGAAGTTACGTTAGGATAGATAAGGTTTGTCATGAAATATGACAAATGATTCCTGACGTGGGACTTAGATGATTACATGTAGCTGGAGGTTTTAGTTATCAGACCGAGGCCTTCCACTGGCTTATCTGCTACGAGGCTGAGACGAGAAGCTGCGTCTAAGAAAACTTTGCAAGTGTTTTAACTTTTATCTACACCTGGAAACATCTGGTTGCAAAAACACAAGTTCGATATCAAGTTCCTTATTTTCTCCATCTAAATAATTGGCAGAAGCTATGCTCGTCCTTTCTTGATATCCACAAACTGATTCTGAGTGCGACGGTACCGGTAACGACCCCATGGGACTCATTAAGGCTGATTGTTCCAGCACAGTCGGGGGAACACCCAGGCACCCATTTCGAAAATGTTCCCCTCGGGCCCGTGTAATGGTGATAGTAGCAGCTAAAGAGAGGGAAGCAAGAAAGCAATTTACTCATCAGTGGTGGAAAACTCTGAGGGGGAAGGAAGAAAGAGCAGAGCCACACCGTGATACACCAATCTGTGATCATATTGCTCTCGTCAGCGGCGAGGTGAGAGGTCAATGATCGTTTTTGTGCAAATCGTTTATGCCTTTCCAAGTGATGCCGATGGTAATCCGAGACGAGAAAGTCGAGAGATCTTTACAAGAATCAGTAAGAGTTCAAGGAACGATGTGGATTAAATGTACCAAATTTAAGACAAATTTAGGCAAAGAATTAAGAAACGTTTCCAACAAGTCACCGTGGAAATACGCAATAAAACCCCAAGAAAATGTTAGTAATTAAAATTGTATAACAGGTGGTAAGGAAGAAACTAGAGTCCGCAGGTCATCTAACGATGAAGAGTGAAAGGGAGAGTTGAACAAAGTGCAGTCTGTATAACATTTAAGGGAATAAACTTGTCCTGAAGCATTGTATAAACATAGGATGATGGGAACACAAAACTGAGTAATAGACTAGTGTTTATGATTTATGAGAAATCGATGGAGACAGAATCCGGCGGCAGAACCCAGAACGCAGTAAGACTTGTTGGCAGAAGAAAGCTGAACTGAACTAACCTAAGACGGTATAGCGGAACTTGAAGAGTAAAGAAACGTGGAAGGTGGAATTCATAGTAGTAAGGAGAGAGATATACATGATAAAAGGAGCAATCCAGGCGGGCGAATGAGGGAAAGACCAGGGAAGGGGTTGGGGAGGAGGATGAAGGGAGAGTCAATGTAAATAAGAGGGAGATGAGTCGGAAGCTTCCAGTCATCTCGTGACTGAAGGAAAGGAAACACTGCAGTAGAAGACGGATGCTGGAGACTGTTTCAGAGATAAATGGGAAGAACAAATGAAGACTGAACAACTATCAACTTAATGAATAAAATATACGCGCAATATTTGCGTGTCTGTTATGAAGACGTATCGTTAAATAGTGACTCTTTTAAATTAATACAGAGATTACGTACTGGAGAGATCACCTGTCACGGATGTGGGACTAATTACCTCATCTTGGGTGCCCGTGGCTTCGTTGATAGCGTCCTCGGCTTACACACACACTGTGAGCCAGGGGATCGATCCCAGGTGAAATGCTGTACATGTTTCCTTATACCTGTTGCCCCTTTCAACCTAGCAGTAAGTAGGTACTCGGGTGTTAGTTTACACCTAAGTACCTACCGACTGTTGTGGGTCGCATCCTGGGGAACAAAATGTCAGTTAGGTCTGAAATAGATGAACCATGTACTCGTAGAAATATACATTATTATTAATTCGTTCTATTATCTTCAACCTTCTCCAGAACGTAATATCCGTACTGATCTGAAAAAGCTTCTGGTTGGTGAATCTTTATCAGAGTAAAGTTACCCAGGTATTGCACTTGTCTCAGTCATCAAGGTACAACTAGGGGACGAATGAGACGACCCCGAGATTAATGGATTCCTAGAAAGTTTAACGGTCGTAAAATGAAAGTCAGAGTTAGGATATAGAGGGTGGAGAGGCGTGAACCTCAGTCTTCATTACATTAACGAGAAGCAGAAGACTTAATGGCGAACTGACCATTTGTGAAAGTAAAGACAGTGTAAAATAGTGAAATTCTATGGCAGAAGACAATTTTAGTAAGTGACTATGGAGAATGTCATGTAGCAAAGAAGTGGGAGTGGAGGACACCTGTAGTGATCCATTATCACTGGTGTAGGAGACATGCCTTGGGATGGGGCCGGAGATGGAGAATAGCCTAGCACTTTTACATCTCTTTCCGGGGTGTAAGAAACTGTAATCGTCCCAATATAGCTAAGACAGCGATTAGGAAATTTATTATATGGGGGGTTATTGTGAGTCTGTGTTGTAAATGTGATACCCTGTTATTGATAGGTAGGATCTCGCTGGTTGGCTGACGGCCAGCAGCAGCCTAGTCACAGTAGTGTTGTTGGCAACAACTCCGTAGCTGTCACTATGGCTCGGGAATTATACAGCTGCAGGCAGGCAGTGCCAGGTACAATTGACCATTACCACGGTGCCTGGAAGGCAATGGCGATCATGAACACGACAAAGGATAGTTTTATGTTGGAGATAGGTAAACCCGGGTGCTTCCGTTGCCTGCGGTCATCATCTACCCACTTTAAAAGTATTGGGAATACAGTACAAAGGAGGACTGAAAGACTATTGACTTTAAATGCCACTGGAAACAAAAGTTGACAATTCTTAGAATAAGGGAACAGGACCATCACTGCGCAGTTCCCAAGACTTGGTTGTCCACAATGATTTATACAAAAACATCTAACAAAACTTAATATTATAGCTTCGATAAAAAAAAGGAAAGCCACAAAAAGAAATAACGAACAAAATTACCAATTCCTCATTGTAAAAATAATACATGCAAGAACATGAGAGCTACAACATATTGATATAAAATCACTATACCAAAATACCACTAATAATAAATATAAAACTACCGACAATATGTTAGTTAAAAGGACACATGCACAACTAATGTGACATTCTCAAGTGGCAACGTTTCGCTTGACAGCTCCTGGAAAGCGAAACGCTGCCACAATAAAATGCAACATTATTTACACAAATTACCAGTGACGTAAAAAAAAAAAACTCTTGACATTGTTGTTGTGCAGTTGTTAGAGAAAGTATACAACTGATATATAAAGGATAAACAGACAGAAATTTAATCACTGTTTTGTAGGAACACACGAGCCAATAAACTGTATGTCCAGAGCATTATTTTAATGTACTGAAGAGGGCCTAAGATTTAGACTGAAATATAGAGTTCCAGTCTTTTTATTCTGCTCTGTTATTCTTGCGGGTTAATTGCCAGTGTCCAGTTCTGTTATACTTTTGTGTTGGGATTCCATATGAAGTTTCATAATTATAATTTTTTTTCAGGTTTCGCAATACATCAACTTAGTCGGAATGAATGTAGATAAAGACACATACGTATTTTTTTAAGTGCATAAGTATATCTTTCTAAGTTGTGTCTGTGCCAGGATGGAAGAAGTCATTTGTGGTGCATTCCTCAGTGTGCTGGAAAGTTGGTACTTTTCCAGTGAGTGAAAATATGGACAGGTGAGGTTATAATCAATTTGCTGATGTTCTTACCATCTCTTCCAATGCTTCTCCAGATGAAAAATTAAACTGTATCCGTATACGTCTTTAGACTTGTATATTTTTTATTAAAGTTTTAAGGAAGATTTTGTTTTAGTTGTAAAATTAAGAGTAAGGAATAAATATGCACCTGTGTCCGATGCCTGTGTCCGATGCCTGTGTCCGATGCCTGTGTCCGATGCCTGTGTCCGATGCCTGTGTCCGATGCCTGTGTCCGATGCCTGTGTCCGATGCCTGTGTCCGATGCCTGTGTCCGATGCCTGTGTCCGATGCCTGTGTCCGGCGCCTGTGTCCGGCGCCTGTGTCCGGCGCCTGTGTCCGGCGCCTGTGTCCGGCGCCTGTGTCCGGCGCCTGTGTCCGGCGCCTGTGTCCGGCGCCTGTGTCCGGCGCCTGTGTCCGGCGCCTGTGTCCGGCGCCTGTGTCCGGCGCCTGTGTCCGGCGCCTGTGTCCGGCGCCTGTGTCCGGCGCCTGTGTCCGGCGCCTGTGTCCGGCGCCTGTGTCCGGCGCCTGTGTCCGGCGCCTGTGTCCGGCGCCTGTGTCCGGCGCCTGTGTCCTGACACCTGTGTCCTGACACCTGTGTCCTGACACCTGTGTCCTGACACCTGTGTCCTGACACCTGTGTCCTGACACCTGTGTCCTGACACCTGTGTCCTGACACCTGTGTCCTGACACCTGTGTCCTGACACCTGTGTCCTGACACCTGTGTCCTGACACCTGTGTCCTGACACCTGTGTCCTGACACCTGTGTCCGACGCCTGTTCCTGACACCTGTGTCCGACGCCTGTTCCTGACACCTGTTCCTGACACCTGTTCCTGACACCTGTGTCCGACGTCTGTTCCTGACACCTGTCTGACACCTGTTCCTGACACCTGTGTCCGACACCTGTTCCTGACACCTGTTCCTGACACCTGTGTCCGACGTCTGTTCCTGACACCTGTCTGACACCTGTTCCTGACGCAGTATACACACAAAGTCAGTAAAGGAGAACTGATCATAATATGGAGAGAGGAGAGGACTGGCGGTGAACTACGAGGAGGCTTTACTACCTCGACTACGAGGCGGCTTTACTACCTCAACTACGAGGCGGCTTTACTACCTCGACTCCTTCAAAATATTTTGATGCTAATGAAAAATTCTAGATCCTGAATATTAAAGCTGCCTTTTCTGTCCTTGGATCAAACCTGACTTCCTTTCATTATGCAGATGCTGTACGATCCCTACGGGTTTAACACTTCCAGGAGAATATAGAAATAAAATCCGAGTCCGTTTAGTTGTTGGTGAGTACAGCAGTTTGGTATCTATATTATTGAAACATTTCGTCTACACAGTAGGATTCTTCAGTCATATAAAGACAATGGAGCTGAACTCTTTTTCCAGGCAGAGGGACTGACCACCTCAAATACTATATCACCATGTTTGATGGACTGATTACATCACTATTACACTTGCTACCTCTGTATTGGCCTGAAGAGCCCTACACAGGCTCTGAGGTACCTGGGCACTGCAGTGTTGTACAACTGTACAACACTGCAGTACCCAGGTGTTGCACATATGTCTTACTCAACAACTTGTCCGTACTTAAAACCATTGTCAGTATAACCCTTTAATTCTACTGAAAAACAACGTCCATTGGCTATCACCGAGAACTTTCAACTGATTCTTAAGTTGGTAATGTTAGGAGTACATCGGGTCGCTGCTGGACGGTGATGTGTTGATCAACATTTTTAATCTAACTGAGATAAAAGCAACTATTTTTTTTATATAAATCTTCCTTGCATTTCCATATCATGATGTACGCTTGAAAAATCCAGCTTAAATCCACATTATACCCACCAATAAATCAATATGGAAGTCAAATGTAAGATTCGTGAATCGCCTGTAACACGTCATTGTCTTCCAGTACTGTCAAACTTACACTGCCCTTGACGGGAACAAGAACATTAGAAAATTTAAATAAAACAAGTAGAGCGGAACTGAATCGGAAGAGTTAATGTGAATGAGGTTAAAACTTAAGCTTTGATAATCAATTCATTACATCTGTGAAACAGTTATAGGCATTAACTGGCTTCAGTGTGTGCACACACGCAAATTTTGTGCACCAATGTTAACAGCTGTGAACAGCCATACGAGTTATTTCTCCTACACATTACTAACGAGCCACGGAACGGGTGGAGTTTGAGACCTTGGAAAGCTAGTATTAAAAGTCACAGGCCACTGTGTTTACCACTCGGCCAGCTGGCTCTGTGAAATTTAGGATTCACTTGACTTAGATTCAAACTTCACCCGTTCCATGGTTTGATTGCAATCGTGTTAATAAGATTTTGTAAATCATGGATACACTGATCATGTCCCCAGCCAAGATAATGTCTTCAGTAAGACTATGCTAGGCAAAGCATCCTTGTTTAACAAAAGGGATTTTGGTAGCCCAAGATGAACGCACGTCATTAGATAATTCAAAAATAACAACAGATATGATCACGCTTGACTAAGAGAATATTTGCATCACATTGAGTGTGGTACAGCACATCCTTCAGTTTATTCTCCGGCTTCTGAAGGTGACGCATCCCATCTCAGTAACACGATCACTCCTTTCAACTCGTAACTCCAGGCTGTGTGTCGTAAGTGTTCTGTGTTTAACGTCCTGTTCAAAAGATATTAACATCGATCTTTGCCTTATCTCTACACCCCTTTATGGCCACTCTCCGTCCCTGTGTCATCCCTACACCCTTCCATCTCTGACCCCCCTCCATCACTACACTCCCTCCATCACTACACTACACTCCCTCCATTACTACACTCCCTCCATTACTACACTCCCTCCATTACTACACTCCCTCCATCACTACACTCCCTCCATCACTACACTCCCTCCATCACTACACTCCCTCCATCACTACACTCCCTCCATCACTACACTCCCTCCATCACTACACTCCCTCCATCACTACACTCCCTCCTTCACTACACTCCCTCCATCACTACACTCCCTCCATCACTACACTCCCTCCATCACTACACTCCCTCCATCACTACACTCCCTCCATCACTACACTCCCTCCATCACTACATTCCCTCCATCACTACACTCCCTCCATCACTACACTCCCTCCATCACTACACTCCCTCCATCACTACACTCCCTCCATCACTACACTCCCTCCATCACTACACTCCCTCCATCACTACATTCCCTCCATCACTACACTCCCTCCATCACTACATTCCCTCCATCACTACACCCACTCCATCTCTACACTCCCTTCATCTCTACACATTCTTGCATCATTGTTATACTTACTGCGTCATCTCTACGCTCTCCAGCATCCAAGGTTGGCTCCGCAGTTCGATGCGATTTTCGTCAAGTACGGTACAAAACTACTGCACAATATTTTCCTTATTTTCCTTACTCTGCAGGTAATAAAAGTAGAATAATAATACCGCACC
>NC_091354.1:21534344-21539344 GCF_038502225.1 Cherax quadricarinatus | reverse complement strand
GTCTTGCTGGCTCATCCTCCCCTCTCTCTCTGGTTGTGTCCCTGACATGTTGATGCATGAGGTTTTCAAGTACCACATCCATCATCTTGGCTCTCCATGTTTCGGGACCCCCATGTGGCTCCAGGTTTTCCCAGTCGATCTCCCTGTGGTTGAAATCGCCCATTACCAGTAACTTTGCTCTGCTCGAGTGAGCTCTTCTTGCCACCTCAGCCAGTGTGTCCACCATCACCCTGTTGTTTTCTTCGTACTCCTCTCTTGGCCTCCTGCAGTTCTGTGGTGGGTTATACATCACTCCAATGACTACTTTATGTTCTCCGGACTGAATTGTACCTACAATGTAGTCTCTTTCTCCAATCATGTCCATGCCTTCCATTTCCTCAAATCCCCATTGGTGTTTTATGAGCAGTGCAACCCCTCCTCCCCCTCTACTCCTTCTATCTTTCCTCAGGATCTGATATCCTGTTGGGAAGATTGTGTCTGTTATTGTCTCAGCGAGTTTTGTTTCTGTGACTGCTATGATGTCTGGGGATTTTTCACTGATTCTTTCATTCCACTCCTCATGTTTATTCGTTATTCCATCCGCGTTTGTGTACCAAACCTTTAGTTTCTTTTCTATCATTGTGGTCATGCAAGTATATTGGGGTTGGGGGAGCGAGAGCCTTGGTGGGGGCCTATATGGGGCTGTGGTGTAGGTGGGGTTTGTGTTGATGGGGGTGGGGTCAGAATGCCCATAAGGGACAGCTGTTGGGGTGAGGTTTGTGATATGGGGGTTGGTGGCAGAGGGAACAGTGAGTGGGTTGTAGTATAGGTTGCTCAGTTGCGTTGGGAATGTCGCGGGTGGAGTCTTTTGGTGGGAGATTCTGTGGGGTGTGTTTGCCCTTCCTCCTGTGTCTGGGTCCTGCTCATTTTCATTGCTTCTCGTTCCTCCTTGCGTCTCTGTACCCTCTCTTTCAGTGTAGTCCTTTCTTCTTGTGTTCTGTCGCGGTCGAGGTATACTCTCTGGTACCCCTCTTTGTCCCTCAGTCTTGCTTTCTCTTGCAGAATCCTGGTTCGAACTGATTCTTCCTTGAAAGTTACTCTGACAGGCCGTATCCTTCCACTCGCAAACCACCCAATTCTCTGAAAATTTGTCACCTGGGTCATATTGCCCTCCCCTATTGTTTTCATGATGCCTTCAATCATTTTTTTCTCCTCCTGTTTTATTTCTTCAAAGTTGGCCCCCTTGGCTTCTTGGAGCCCGTACACAAAAACTGACCTCGCCCTTTCCTCCTCCCACTGAGTCTCCATCTGCTTCCTCTGAGGCATTTTATTTCCTTCCATTGACATGTTCTTGCCTTCAGTCCCTGTCATATCTGAAACTTCTATTCTCAGTGAACTGTCTTTCCTGACCAGCTGTCCCTTGCTACTGCAGTTGGCTGTTAGAATCTCTGCATATAACAAACCTTCATTGTCTTCGGACCTGTCGCTTGATCTTAGTGTGCTCATCGTCTTTTCCCTGGCCCCACGTGGGTCTGATAGGGCCTTCGTGTACGGCATGTCTCCGTTGTTGCTTACCATCCCCTTGTCTGCACCTGACTTTGAATTTCCTTCATTGTCTTCGGACCTGTCGTTTGATCTCAGTGTGCTCATCGTCTTTTCCCTGGCCCCACGTGGGTCTGATAGGGCCTTCCGGCATGTCTCCGTTGTTGCTTACCATCCCCTTGTCTGCGCCTGACTTTGAATTTCCTGATGTCACATCTGAATTGTCATTTGTCTCTCTAATCTGTTTCAGGCTTTGCAGTTTCTCTTCTAAGCACTGTATCCTAGCTTCTGCTGCTAAGACCTGTACTTCCCACTTCCTGCACTCTTCAGCTATCCGCTCCTCCATTTTCTTACCAAGCTCTACTATCTTCCTTCCCCACTCTTCCTCCCTTTTTTGGAGCTCTAACTCCCAGTCTTTCCTCCCTGGTTCGTCTACCAGATCTCTGGTTTTCCGTCCTCTAAGGCCACCCATTTTTTTTTTTTTTTTTTTTTTTTTCTTTTTTTTTTCTTTTTTTTTTATTACCACAGACAGAAGGCTAGAGGAGGGAGGGGGTGTGGGGGGGAGAGAGAAAGGGTAGAAAGAGGGAGAGAGAGAGAGAGAGAGAAAGAGGGAGAGAGAGGAGAGAGATGGGGGTGAGGGATAGACCAAGGGGGAGAAAGAGGGAGAGAGGGTAGAGAGAGAGAAAGAGGGAGAGAGAAGGGAGAGGAGAGAGAGGAGAGAGTATGGGGGTGAGGGATAAGACCAAGGGGGAGAGAGAGAAATGTGAGGGGAGAGAGAAAGGGTAGAGAGAGGGAGAAAGAGAGGGAGAGGGAGACGGAGAGAAAGAGAGAGAGGGAGAAAGGAGGGCGAGGGAAAAGGCTATGAGAGAGAGAAATGGAGAGATGGAGAGAGAAGCCTATAGAGAGAGAGGAGGGTGAGAGATTGGGTTATGGGAGTGAGGGAGAGAGGGAGAGAGAGAGGGAGAGAGAGAGGGAGAGAGAGAGAGAGAGAGAGAGAGAGAGAGAGAGAGAGAGAGAGAGAGAGAGAGAGAGAGAGAGAGGGAGAGAGAGAGGGAGAGAGAGAGGGTGAAGACGTGTCACAGTGTGCTCCACAAACTTTCTTAATATTACTTAAATACGAGGGTTGGTGTGGATAAAAACTGTTCAGTGACGTAGTACTACTTACAACACATTAGTACAAGTAAGCCAACTCCTCCACTGAAGTGAATATAAGCAATATCAGTGATATTAAGTGTGGTAGGGTGAAGACATGGTGTGAGGGGACAGCGGCAGGCCTTAGGAGTGACTTCACTATTGCCTTCAGAGTGAGCGTCTAATATTATATGTGTTTTGTGCTATGTACTAGCATCTGGTGCTTTATAACAACGTGGCTGGTACAATGCAACACAGTGATTTGTGTAACATCTTCCTTTAGTGGAAAAGTGGATAGCATAAACAGTGTTTATTAAGTGATAGTGAGAAGGCAACACTTCCAGCTAGTGGCCCACTGCCGCCCGCCCTCACTACCCACCGGCTATAAACACCCCCACCCACCCACACTCCACCCCACCCACGACATCACCACCCACCCTCTCTCTCTCCTGTGAACTTCAAACCTACAAGCCTCCTCTGGGATGACTTCACACCGCAAAATAGCAAGATTATCTACGCTATCTGGCTATTGTCCCAGTAGATACTGCAGTGTTTGTGGGTATACCACAAGGGACAAAGATCTTCTTGGATGTAAGGAGCCTACTTGTTCCAACTACTGCCACACAGATTGCACTCCAGAAGGAGAATTTTGTTGCAGCCAGGTTGAAAATTTCAGAAAATTTAAGGATATCCATAATCCTGTGGTATATGTGGATACAAGCCTGGAGCTACAGGAGGAAGGTTCAGAAGTCCTACCTCAGGGACTCCTGTCCAAAGATCAAGACTGCCCTCTTGGGCTGTGTTGTAAAGTTGCAGCTAAGATAATCCATCACAGGGAAGCACTTCATGAGCTCCTCAAATCATTAGATAACCTACAAGCTATTGTAGAAGGTCAGTGCAAGCCTGCATCAAGTGACGTAAGCTGCTCAGCTGATGGCGACACTATTGACAAAGACTGGAAGTCCCACACTGAGCTTAACTCAGGGGTAAACGACTGGTGGAATTCTGTCATCGCTAAGGTCCCACAGACTGACAGAGTTCAAAACACTACCTTTGGGAATTCTAACACAATTCCTCTGACCACCACAGAGGGAACAAATCCTCTTCCCAGCAACGTGGGAAGCCTTGGATCTGTTAATTCTCCTACACCTGACATCTCTGCTTCAGCCACTGCCAGTCTACTTGACAGTGCACATACCATCTCTGATCCTACACCTGTCAGCACACCTGCCGATACTATTCTAGAATCTGGTAGTAGTGCTTCGACAGCAAGTTCTGAGCCAGGAGTTTCTCCACCAGAGAACGGTGCAGTTAGTGATCAGGGAACTATCACTGCACCTGATCACCTACTGCGCCGAAGTACGAACAGCAGGGACACATCTGTCAGAACTGGTAGAGGGCGGGGTAGAGGACGTGGAGGAGGACGTGGTGGAGGAAGACATCTACAGCCGTCTCACCCTCCACTAACACAGTTCCAGCGGCAGAATCTGAGGACAAATCTGCGAAACACAGGAGGTGCAACAAATCCTAGTCCACCCTCCCAGGCACCTAGGCTGTGCTCTCGCTGTCACCGGAAGGGGCACTCTGCCAACAACTGCCTGCGAGATACCAGGTGTAACTACTGCTACAAGAAAGGACATAAGGAGGACCAGTGTCGGAAGAAAAAGGAACTTGACAGACAGGGCCACCTGTTTAGAGACCTGTTCTCAGAACAAACCAGCAGGATCTCTGAATTGGTAAACACTCTCACACGTCACCCACTTAGCTACTCCTATCCCAGCCCAGCAGGTGGGATTGGGCCTTATACAAGACCACAGACCTACATCCCTGCAGCTGCCTCAGTACCCTACCTCTCTCAAGGGCAGGCACCTTACATTCCCTACACACCCACCACCTCAAGCTGACCACTTCATCATGAGGAGCCAGTCTATCAGCATCCTGTCGGCCAACATTAGAGGTTTCATTACTAATGTTGGAGAGCTCACACATAGCTTTGTGAACACTCGACGTCCCGACATGATAGCTGTTGTTGAAACATTTTTGGATGACAGGACTCCAGAAAATTTTGCAAGAATTGCTGGCTACACCTCATGGATGAGAAGAGACAGGCAAGGGCAAGGAGGTGGTGTTGCTGTGTGCTTCTCTAAAAGTGTTCATGCCCAGCACATAGATGTTGCCACCCCTACACATCTTGAAATGATGTTCTTCAAGCTCTGTATAAACACTAGTACCTCTGTACTAGCATGTGCAATGTACAGACCTCAGTGGCAACATGCAGACCCTATCAACTTCCTAATGGAAAATATTGACTCCCTTCTGCTACAACACAACTGTCAACATATTATAAT